>NC_068355.1:95747376-96047376 GCF_020536995.1 Dreissena polymorpha | reverse complement strand
TTCCATTTTGTCTTTTAACACTCTCAACGCACATTGCCTGATCCCATTTTGTCTTTTAACACTTAACGCACATAACCTGATCCCATTTTGTCTTTAAAACACTCTCAACGCTCATTGCCTGATCCCATTTTGTCTTTAAACACTCTCAACGCACATTGCCTGATCCCATTTTGTCTTTTAACACTCTCAACGCACATTGCCTGATCCCATTTTGTCTTTTAACACTCTCAAAACGCACATTGCCTGATCCCATTTTGTCTTTTAACACTCTCAACGCACATTGCCTGATCCCATTTTGACCTTGAAATTGACATTCTTGCACTAAGTCTAGACTTCCATTGGGGTTATATATATTCTTATTGAACACTGTTTACAAAGCATCTTGTTTACCTTTCAAAATATTTCCTAAACTGTTATACAATTGACAAAATAATAATTTGTCATAATTATTAAGTTTTGCAGTTTTTAATGATGTTTTATATAGATTTTAGCATCATCAAATAAAAAAGAGAGTATACTACTTATAGGAATTGGTTCAGTTAGTGATCTTTGTTAACGCCTTTATATAAAGTTCTAAGAATAAAAAAAGCTGTGATTGCATATCAAAGTTAAAATTCTGATTTCCTCCAGGATACACAGAGTTTGTGTGCGTTTTTTTTCAGATTGGAGGAAATCTGCATATGCTTCAATGGAGGAAAGGATTGTTCAGTTCTGCTTCATCTTGTGTATGCAGTGATAAAAAAGTAAGCCTAAAGTTCCACATTTCTTAGCTCAACTGAGGACAATATTCTCATGGTGAGCTTTGTGAACTATATAAGATAAAAAAAAGAAACTTCTATATAGCAATTTGGAGAAGTGCCATGCACCATGCTCAAGAACGATAACCTACACTTTCTTTAGTAAGAGTTTTTGGCCTTTGTTTTTATTTGATTTTACTTTTCAGGGCTATATCTCAGATACCATTCAAGACTTCAACATGAACCTTCATGGTGTATTGATTTTAATGACGAGCAGTGGCATGCTCAAGAACCATAACCTTGTTATTGCCCTTTGTTGTTATTTGTATGAAAGAACTTTTCAGGGCTATATATCAGATCGTATACCATGTTCAACATGAAACTTCATGGGTGTGTATAATTCAATGGGAAGAAGTGCCATACAAAAGAAACATAACCCATCACTTTATTAAGTAGGAGTAATTGCCCTTTGTTGTTTTTGTATGATGTCACTTTTCAAGGCTAAACATGTATCTTAGAAAGGCTTGAAGATATCAGCATGAAACTTCATGGGTTTATAGATATCAATGAGGAAATTTTCATAAATATAATCCTAAAACAAATAATTAAGTGTAGGGTTATTAGTTTTGAAGCACTAGATCACTAGGTAAATAGAAAGAAAGAACAAGACTGTTGTCAAGCAATATAAGTCCCCTACTCAGTACTGGCTCCACCATTGTCAGAAATTCCAGATTTTTAAAATATATTGTTGCCATAGCAACTGGAATTTTTGATGTAGGTACAAAATGAAATGACGTGCATAATGTCCATATTGCCATCTATCCATGTTTCATGAAAAAATATTAAGAACTTACAAAGTTATCCAAGGATCCAGAAAACCACAATTTTCAGCAGTATTTCTAGTCTATGTGTTGCCATAGCAAGCATATTTTTTTACATAGGAACAAAATGAAATGACATGCATAATGTCCATATTGCCATCTATCCATGTTCCAAGTTTCATGAAAAAATATTAAGAACTTTAAAAGTTATCGCAGGATCCAGAAAACCACCATTTTCAGCAGTATTTCTAGTCTATTTGTTGCCATAGCAACCAGAATTTTTGACGTATGAAGGAAATGAAATTAAGTGCATAATGTCCATATTGCCATCTATCCATGTTTTAAGTTTCATGAAAAAATATGAAGAACTTTTAAAGTTATCGCAGGATCCAGAAAAGTGTGACGGACAGACCGACAGACAGACTAACAGAATGCAAACCATAAGTCCCCTCCGGTGAAACCGGTAGATGACTAAAAAGTTGTTTATGCCTGAATTGACTCTTTCAAATCAAATCTTCATGAAACTTGTCAGAGCATTTGTTCTCATGATACCACAGCAGAGTTTGATATAAAAAATGTGCCTAGAAATTCAATATTTTTTAATAAAGTAGTTTCATAATTTTTATCTCCACTTTCTCAGAAAAGTTTAGTTCCTTCTGGTTTAAGGTGAGTGTTTCTTGTTTAAGTACGTTTGGTGGATCACCATTGCTAATTGCATGAAAGTAAAACTAATGGAAATTAATGTTTTTTAAACTTCACAACTTCAAAATAATCTGTTCAGGTCTCAATATTAAGATAATTGTGACATAAGTAAAACATTGTTTTTAATACATTAAAATCCAGGTGTTTCCCAGACTCAGACGAGGCCCTGAAAGCTCTGTATATAAAAAATCGTCTGACTTTCCCAGAGGTAGAAAAGTTCATACAGATTTCCAGAGACAGGTTTGAACTTCCTGATTTTAAAATATTTAGTTTAAATTGTTTTATATTAAAACAGATAATCACTTTGTGAACAAAGACCATCCATTAGGTTTTAAAATCTTGGATTATATGATATTAACATGTATGCATCATAGGTTTATATTACAAGGCATTTTGCTTAAATTTAAGCTATAGAATATTCTTTTATTCTAGACTTTTCAAATCTTGTCTTATGACAAAGTCTACAGATTAGTTATTAGCTTCTAAAGTTATATAAGGTTCTTAACTAGACAGGCTAAAACATAGCCTACAAAGAACTAATAGACAGTCAAAAACATAGCATACAAAGTACTTATAGACAGGCTAAAACATAGCCTACAAAGTACTAATAGACAGGTTAAACATCGCCTTCAAAGTACTTATAGACAGACTTAAACATAGCCTACAAATAACTAATAAACAGGCTAAAACAGAGCCTACAAAGTACTCATAGACCGGCTAAAACATAGCCTACTAAGTACTAATAAACAGGCTAAAATATATCTTACAAAGTGCTAATAGACAGGCTAAAACATAGCCAACAAATTCTATTAGACAGGCTAAAACAGAGCCTACAAAGTACCAATACTGATAGAGAGCCTAAGCTCTCAGCTTTGACAACTTGTTGGGTAACATTAAAGATTTGGAAAATACTTAATAGGGTTGCTTAACCCTATTTATGCTGTTCAAGTTATAATAGGAATGGTTCTTTCAGATCATTGTTTATACATTCATTTGTTCTGTACTTTATTAAAGATACAAGTTAGAGATGTTGAACTTCAATGGCCGTATCAAGGACTCTCTGTATGAACTGCAGGCCAAGAACCCAGAAATAAAAGCTGTTATAATGGGAACAAGGGAGACGGATCCATTCTCCTGTAGGTCAAATTGTGTTGATCTTTTGTGTAGTTTACACTGTTTGATCATCAGTTACTGTCTGTTATATTACTTCTGTTCAGAAACAGAAGTATATTGGTCTGTTTTGCTCAGTATTACACATTTTAGTATTTAAATAAACAAAGTCGTTTAGCATCAAAGATCTAAGCAGATATGTTTATTGTAATAGAACTACTACTGATACATAGTACAGGAAGGCAATCAAGCACTCCACTGAGTTCATAGTACACCTATTCTAAAAGACTTGACCTGGTGACCTAGTTCATCACCCCTCTTGACCCAGATCCAAACATTACCTTCATATTGTGAGGATAAATATTTTTACCATGTACATGTATCGTCAGGATTGTGTGGTCATTTGACCAAGACTTAAACTTGACCAAGATATTGTGAAGATAAACATTCTTTTCGGGTTTTATCACGATTAAGGTATAAATGTGGCAGCTATAGTGGTAAAGGTTTTATTATCTATTTATTTAGCTCCATTGCATCCAAAGCCTCAGGCTTATAACAATGCTCTCAAGTCCATTTCCTGGGCCTATAACCAGTATTTGGTGACTTTTGGGCTTATCTAGAGAACGCTCCTCAAGTGGGGATGGAACCCACAACCTCACGATAGGTGGACTCCATATTGATTAAGCCATGGCAAATAATTTATATTTGAACTTATGACCTAGTATTTTGACACATGTGACATAGATTTTTA
Source organism: Dreissena polymorpha (assembly GCF_020536995.1). Classification (NCBI taxonomy): domain Eukaryota; kingdom Metazoa; phylum Mollusca; class Bivalvia; order Myida; family Dreissenidae; genus Dreissena; species Dreissena polymorpha. Next base: position 96,043,255 of record NC_068355.1, on the reverse strand, counting down.
ATTGGCCTTGATAATGTGAAGATAAACATTAGCACACATTTTCATTAAGTCAGAAATGGGACTACTAGTATAGTCACAATGCTTTTCTTTGAGGTATTTACTTAGAAACACATTAGATGCAGATAACTTAGATAGGAACTTGGCCTAAATATGGTCAAAATAGGCCATGTTTTGTCAAGATTAAGGAGTAATTGTGGCTTGTAGAGTTGATGACCTGCTGGCAAGAGTCCAGATTTGAACTTTGCCAGGTATTGCAGGGTTATCAAGTTATTTTACCTTGTTTTGTTCTTAGATAATCATTCTGACCTTGTTTTGTCAAGATTTGATTAAGTATGTTCCCTCTAGGATGAACATGAGATAAACATTGACACCGCAAGATGATGTTCAGTGGGCATAGACTGACCTTTATAGGTCATCTTTAGCTTTTCATGCTTAGGTGAGCAAAAAGGTGTTAACGTTGTTTATATGTTATAGATTAGAATACCCATAGGTTTTTCAAAGACAATCCAGATTATTAAAAATAGTATTAATAAATATATAGTAAAGTATTAAAAATAATGCACAACCCTTTATTGCCGATTATCTGTACCATAAAAGATGTGAACTTCCAAGCTTGATAGAAATTTGTATTAGCTACCCGCAAATGTTCACCATGTGAATACAGCTAAAAATGTATAAATGAAGTCTTAAAGACCATTGTCTCTGGCTTAAAGGCCAGGGTTGCATTTAGGAATCAGAGAAATTTAAAACTAACTGTTTCAAATGTTAAGCATGCGGAGATGCTGTGTCATGTTCAACACCTTTAAGCCTAGCTCAAAGGTCAATCTCACACTTAGAGGTCAGATGTAAAAAATATACATGATGCAGTCTGTCTGTACAGTTAACTTGTTTATTCAGCACACAATTTTACAATCATTTGCAAACATGATTTTCACATGCGAAATCAGCTTTAGTATTGAAGACCAATGTCCCATGTTCATAGTCCCACTTTAAGGTGAAATAAAGGTCAGAGGTCAAATATGGGCATCATAAAGCATAGGAAGTCATATAACCTAATCATTAATCAATCATTTTAAAATTACTTACCACACATTTCATGTGTTCCTAGCTTTAAGGTTAAGTTTATATATAAACTTTGATCTACACAAAATATGAATGATATAGCTTGTGCAGTCTATAACTTTTTTAATCCACCAACTGTTTCAAATAACATGTCTCTCAAGTCCTTACTGTAAGTGTTCAGAGGAAGTGTTTGGCTAATGCCTGTATCCCTAGATAATGGCATGTTTCAATATTATCAATATTATTGATGCTGGACATGGTGTTTAAGCCATGAAGAAATATGATTGACTTATAAAAGCTTTTTTTTACATCAGTGTTGCATTTTTTGTAGCTCATTTGGAGGCATTCTCTATGTGTGACCCAGACTGGCCACAGTACATGCGTGTTAATCCTATCCTCAACTGGACGTACACGGACATCTGGACATTCCTCAGGACCCTGTGTCTGCCATACTGCAGTCTGTATGACAGAGGGTTAGTATGTCCATCAACAATACATCATTGATTAGTCAAACTGTTGTGGTCAGTAGCAAACACCAAATAGTAGTCTGGAGAGCAATCTAATTTTTTTTTTATGCTCCCCCAAAATTTTGGGGGGGAGCATATAGTCGCCGCTTCCTCTGTCCGTGCGTGTGTCCGTCCGTGCACATTTTTTGTCCGGGCTATTTCTCAGCAATTAATGACCGGAATTCAAATAAACTTTATGGGAAGCTTCACTACCAAGAGGAGATGTGCATATTATCAGCCGGTTATGGTCAGATGATTTTTCACAGAGTTATGACCCTTTGAAATTTCTATAAACTGTACATATAGTGCAATTCTTGTCCGGGCTTTTTCTCCCCAACTTCTGACTTGAATTCAATGAAGCTTTATGGGAAGCTTGACTACCTTGAGGAGATGCAAATAGTATTTGTGGGTTCTGGTTAGATGATTTATTTAGAGAGTTATGGCCCTTTGAAATTTGTAAGTTGCTAAACCATCCATTGTATTATTTTGTCCAAAGTTATGCCCCTCAAGACGTTTCCTTTTATCTGAATATAAAGTGCAATATTGTGACAAAAAAACAACTTTGGGGAGCATCACCCGTCTTCGACGGTTTCTTGTTTCTTTAAAGAAAACCTTTTTTTTTTAAAGACTATGCATTTGGTCTCCTCATTGTTTATGAACAGTGTTTGTTTGGTGTTGTAGGTATACTTTACTGGGTAATATGAACACAATGCTTTTTTGGTATTACAAATATACTTCCCTGGTTAATATGAACACAGTGCTTGTTAGGTATTACAGGTATACTTTACCGGGTAATATGAACATTGCGCTTGTTTGGTATTGCAGATATTTCTAAAGTAGGTAATATGCTTGTTTGGTATAACAGGTATACTTCACTGGGTAATATGAACACAGTGCTTGTTAGGTATTACAGGTATACTTTACTGGGTAATATGAACATAGGGCTTGTTTGGTATTGCAGATATTTCTAAAGTAGGTAATAAAAATGCTTGTTTAGTATAACAGGTATACTTCACTGGGTATTATGAACACAGTGCTTGTTAGGTATTACAGGTATACTTTACTGGGTAATATGAACATAGGGCTTGTTTGGTATTGCAGATATACCTAACTGGGGAAAATGAACACAGTGCTTGTTTTGTATTACATGTATGCTTCACTAGGTTATACAAACACAGTGCTTTTTTGGTATTACAGATATACTTCACTGGGTAATATGAACAACACCCATCCCAACCCTTCACTCCAGTACGTAGACCTTGATGGTGTGGTGAGGTACAGACCAGCCTATGAGCTGGAGAATGACTCCAAGGAAAGAGATGGGAGGAACACTTGATGAATTATGCATTTTAGAACTATTCTTGATTGGGTTGTTTGAATTAAAAAAAACTTAGCTGCTTTAATGTCTAGTTATATTTTCTATAAGAGATATATTGATTAAAGAAAGTGATAGACGTAAGGATGGACTTTTTGAACATGACAGTTAAACCAATGGTATTAAAACCTTGAAATATTGGTAAATAGGTGCATGTAAAGCTTATCATATTAATATGCTTTGTTGAGTACAATCTTATTGTATCACTTTAATGTTAAGTTTCATAAGGCACTTAGTTGGGATATAATCAATCTAGATGTTATACTGACCAAAGACTTTATTGGCACAAATTATTATATCAGGATGACATGTTATGCATCAATTTTGTCGCTTGCTATAAGGACAAGTTCATAGTAAAGTCTTAGCGATAATGTGCAACAACAGGTCTTAATACCTTGATCATAGGACTTATTGCTGTGTTTATTAACACAATGTCTGTCATGTTTGTGTGCTTCGATTACTTTCTGAGGCATTTGCGTCTTAATTACAAATATTTTCAGTTAAACTTTGAACTGTTCCAACAATTGGAAACCTGATCTCAAAATGACTATATTGATAAGAATACTGTACCTGTTCAGGTTATGCTTGCAACATCCATAACTGTCCTTAAATTTTGCAACATCCATAAATGAGCTTAAATTTTGCATAAATATGCCTTTTTTGAACCTTGGGTCAGGTAAAGGTTAGCAAAAACATATTAATCAAGATAAGGTAAAACAGCAGCCATTATAAATCTCTGTTAAAATAACGGATATTAAATGAAAATTTAACAAATGTTTGGACGTTAATAAGTGGCAATTTTGAACAATGTCGATGACATGATATTTAGCGTAATAATTTCCTTTATTGTAAAATTTAACTATGTTCATGTTAATTAATAATTTTAATGGTAACTTCTACAGAAATTTTATTTATTTAGAACATGATCATCAAACGTCTTTTGAGTCCTTACTTTGGTCCCTGATAAAAAATATCCATGAAGGTAATTACTATCAAAAAGGACAAATGGTCAAGAGCACTCACTGTCTGGATGTTATTTAATTCACATAATGGCCAGTTAGAATGTGTGGATTTTCCAGTGGATAATTCCTATTTTAGACACTCCTTATAAGACATAACACCAATCATTGAACGAATCTTTTATTTGCACCACTATGGCATAACATTAAAAAACAGCATGCATAAATAAATATCTGCTAGCATCACCTCCAAACATATTAAAAATAAATTAAAAATAACTTCTTACTTATAACCATGCTGATCATACAAACCTAAATGGGTAGAGACAATTTCTTTTTAACATCAAGCATTACCAACTTTGTGCTAGGAGCCAACTATCTGACTGCATATAAGTTGAATAACACAAAGAATTAAAACCACGAAGGACTTGCAAGGTTTTATAGTCACAGGTAACTAGGTGATTATAACATATACGACAAATGAAGGATGTAATACTAAATAGTTACATGAGAATAAACAAAAAATAACAAAGCCAAAAACATGCTTTAAGAAAGCAATTGCATCGTTGAATATGCACTTTCTTCAATAACTTCACATGGAAACGACAAATTGAACAATGGACTGATCTAGGCTTAAACAGATTTGACATCAGAACTTTTTAAAAAGTGATTCTGCTACATAACAAGTAACTGCAAATAATCAAACAACAAAATCCAACAGTTTTACGCACTTATAAAACAACCTTGCATGGTTTACAGGTAAATTTAAAAAAACTGCTACACGACATAAGTACACTCATAAATAATTAGAATCTTTACAAACTACATATTAAAGAATTGTCATAAACTAGACTAGTACTCATGCACAGCTTTCTTGGCTGCTTATAAGACAAATAACTCCGCAATATTTGGATTAGCAGAAATAACAATTGTCTCGTACATATAACTTGGTGGTTGCAATAAATTTGATAAAAAATTTGATTGCTTTAGAAATACGTTGGTAGTTTTCTCCACAAACATGCAACATTTGATGCCGGCTTACTGACAGTGTGACTGCATTATTTGGCCACCCTGAGTGGGGTATAATTATAAAACCATAAACAAAACAAAATAGAGTTCCTCTTGAAAGAGAATTATTCCCCCCCCCCCCCACATATACTGCTTTGAAATTTACATCAAAGTATGACCTTAAAAGAGGCAATGTGGTTTTTGCATGTCACTCACTGTCTTAAAGGACAGTTTGGCAAAATGAGAAAACAACCAAGTCTTCCAAACTTGCCTTTCACGATTTTATGAAATCCAAAATGAACACACTCCTTTTCTTATATGATACTTAATAAGTTTTTAAATAAATGTAAACACAATTGACCGAGATTGCTGTTAGTTTTCCAATTTGAATTCTATTCAGAGTTTGTTATTTAAGATATTGTCCAAGTACAAAATGTGCCACAGAAGACTAGTGTTTTGTTCAAAGATAATGGGCATTTTTGCCTTCAGAAATCTAACAACGCAAAATGATGCCACAAAGCCTTATTCCTTTTAAAGCTTGAAATGAATGTACAATTTTGAAGAAGTATTTCGAATGTAAAGCATAACAAGTTTCATCTAAATCCTACAAATATTAGATAAGTAAGAATAAACAAGAGGTGATGGCCCCAAAGCGTTCACCTGAACTCAGACTTAAGCTGGTGTCCTAGTTTTACCACAGATTTGATCTTGACCTATCTGTTGTTAAGATCAAGATTCTGACCAAGTTTCATCAATATTGAGTATTAAATGTGCCCTCTTCGACTTTTTAGATTTCAGCTGGTGACTTTTTAGACCATAAAAAACTGAGCCTAGTATCTTGTCAAATAATTATCCTGACCAAGTTTCATGAAGATTTACAAGGTTTTTCCAAGACCAGGTCAACTTGTTTTTGGATGCACGTGGCCCAGAATTGAACTTGGCGTAAACATTGTCACAAAGTCAATTTAAACATTCTGACCAAGATTCAGTCAAACGTTCTGCCTCCATAGAGGTCACAAACTTTTTCTAAGGATTTGATCTGGTGTCATAGTTTTTTGAACTCACATGATTAAAGTTTGAACTTTGCCTGGAAATTGTCTAGGTGAATATTTTGACCAAGTTTCCTTCAAGATTTAGTGGTGAATGTGGCCTCTAGAGTGTTATCAATGGTTTTTCTCAGATTTGACCTGTTGACCAAGATCCAAACTTACTAGATATTTAAACTATATACAGTCTGCACAAGATTCTTCAAGATTTGATGACAATAGTGTTGAAAAGTGCAATGAAGTTAAGTTAATACCACACAAGCAAAACATTCTAACAGACTAATTGTTTAACAGACATACTAACTCTGGGACTCCAATTTACTTGTCAAACTTTGTTGATTATAAAATCAAACAATAATGTAAAAAAGCACTATACCTATCAGTTAGGTTCAAACACAATGCACACATTATTTTCTGATAATGCAAATAAATTATATTACAAATCATAAAGCAAATTTGCAATTGTTGTAACATAATGTCGTTGTTACATTTAAATTGTATAATGATGGTCATGTCCGTGTTCTCTCTCATCTGTCTAATATGGACTATACTTCATCAAGAAATCCTTAAACAAAGTGAAAACTATTATCAATACATATACAAGTAACATTTCCTTGTACAAGTTATTAAAACAAGCAAATTTGTTGAATTGATATCCCCCGCCAAAATACTTCTGGACACAAATATTTCTGGACGGATGGACAACGCCAACATCATCCTCTTATCCATTTATATACTCATACCAAGTTTCAATGAAATCCGTCAAAGCACTTCCAAGATATGGCTGTGGACACACAAAAAAGCATTTTCTCAAGATACAAAGGGCCATAACTCCGTTATTATCCAATGGTGTACAATGCCATTTGGCGTGCATCATGCTCTTATCCATATATATACTCATACCAAGTTTCAATGAAATCCGCCAAAGCACTCTAAGATATGGCTCCGGACACAAAAACGCATTTTTTGAAGATACAAAGGGTCATAACTCAGTTATTAACAGATGGTGTACAATGCCATTTGGCGTTCATCATCCTCTTATCCATATATATATACTCATACCAAGTTTCAATGAAATCCGCCAAAGCACTTCCAAGATATGGCTCTGGACACAAAATGCCAAAACAATATCCCTCCGCCTATGGCGGGGGATAATAAAACAAGAGTGACATAATGGAACTTAAGCCCTCACCTGAGTTCACACAGACAAATTTCTGAAGACATGATGCAAATTTTACCCACAAGTGACCCAGATTCAAACATGGCATTTCTATTGTCAATAAAAACATTATGAACAAGTTTCAATATGGAGTCATAAATGTGGCTCTAGGGTGGCAAGAAGATTTATTTAGATTTGGCCTGGAAACCTTTTGTTTAGAATTACCTGAATTAGGTATGACATTGGACGACATATCGCCAAGTTAAACACTCTAACCAATTTTCATCAAACTTGAGTCAGAAATGTTTCCCCTAGAGTGGTAATTTTTTTGAAAGGTTTGACTTGGTGACCTTGTTGTAGATTCAAGTGACTCAGATTTGAACTTGGCCTAAGTATTGTCAAGATAAACGTTTAACATAGTTTCACAAAGATTGAAACATTAATGTGAACTTGAGATTTTAATATTTAATCCCACTTCTGCTTAAAATATTTACTTTCAAAACACTATACTTTAGCTACAGTGACGTACTTACTCAGCAGACTAGAACAAGTTCTACATCTTTTTAAAACGTAACCTCCACAAATCATTCCAATAAATTCATTTTCATCACAATTACAGTAGGTTGGTGCTTTACGAGATGTCTTATTAGAGAGATGTGAACCCTTTTTAAAAATAAGCTTGATAGCTTGCATTACACAAGTGCTTCATACATAAATATGTTGGACATGTGTTGGAAATAAGACATCACAGAATGGTTCAGTTTAAGGGCATTTGATACCTTGTCATACTGTGCTCCAGTGTGGGCCTTCAGGAAATGAACATATCTAGCTGCAAACTCAAACACAGTGGCTTTGTCGGTTTTGTCAGACATACCAGGCACCAACTGTCTCAGTAAATTGCATGCTTCCTTTATTCTTGCTCTGAATTACACATATATAAGGCATCACTTATATGAACAAATATATACATTTATCACTTGCCATACCCTGTTTCCCATGCAATATAACCATTACATATATTTTTATTTTACACATGTGTAATATACTTTTTAAGCGTTTTCATTAGCTTAGTTTTCATTTATTGACCAATCGCATTTTGTTATTTTGCTGAAATGACGTTGAAACGTCAAATGACGTCACAAAATGTAAATAACATTCGGGATTTATCATTATGTTTGCGTAAATATTTATTTAATTTGCTTGCTCATTAAAAAGCATGTGATAAAAAAGATCTGACACTCGTTGTCATATCATACCATATTTTATTAAACTCGTCCAGGAAATTCGTTAGTAAGCTCGCCAAAGGCTCGTTTACAAACAAAATTCCTGAACTCGTTTAATAAACTATGGTATGATATGCCAACTCATGCCAGATCCTATATATATTGCACGAGTACAGAAAATTGTTAAAGAAAATTGTAATGTATTAGTCAAATGTCTTATTTCATATTAATCTTTTGCAGCTCTTAATTCTTGGGTGATTCCAGATACCAGCAAACACTCAATCACACAAGACAGGTTTTTTAAATGCTGCTCACTTTCCAGCAATACCTGGAAGATTGTGATAAGCGTTTATTTCGTATTAATATTTGCTCTACGTCTGGACTTTAATTGCTGCAACATTTCTTAGGGCGTATCAAAATTACAGCTAAGGAAATTCGTTGCGAGTAAAACAAAACAGAGTCAACAAAAGACAGGTCAGTCTCTTAAAGCACAACATTCCTGGGTTATTTTTGTCTTTGATATTCAGACATTCTTTTATATTACAGTCAATAAAAATCATGTCTATTGACATCTTTGTTGATGCCTCTGCATTGTAACAACTGGTATGCTTAATAAATGTCAAAAATGCAATAAATGCAGCCCTATGTAAAGATAACTGTACTTCATCATATTCTTTAACTTTGGAGCTTCAGTTGTTAAAACAAAAGTGACAACAAAAGTTCCGCGGTCAGAGACATATGCCCCCTACACAGGGCTTTGACCGAGTGACCCCAATGCATCTACTGTCCAAGGCCAATGCACATGAAAAGTATCAAGCCAAGCCAATCGGTGAATCAGTTGAGGAGTTATTGATCGAAAACTATTTCACTCTAAATGTATGAAAGTGACCGTGACCTTTGAACTACTGACCACATTTTCAATAGGGATCATCTACCGTCCAAGGCAAATGCACATGGGAAGTATCAAGCCAATCCTCAAATCAGTTGACAAGAAATTGGTCGGAAACTATTTCACTCTTAATGTGTGACAGTGACCTTGACATTTTACCTAGTGACCCAATTTTCAATAGGGGTCATCTACTTCCAAGACCAGAGCACATGGGAAGTATCAAGCCAATTGGTGAATCAATTGACAAGTTATTGATCGTAAACGATTTCACTCCTATATGTGACAGTGACCTTGACCTTCAGTTAAGTGACCCTCATTCAAATAGGGGTCATCTACTGTTCACGGCCGATGCACATGTGAAGTATCAAGCCAATTGGTCAATTCCTTGATGAGTAATTGATCGGAAACAATTTTCACACTTAGTGTGAGAGTGACCTTGACCTTTGACCTAGTGACCCCAATTTACATAAGGGTCATCTACTGTACAAGGCCAATTCAAATGTTAAGTATCAAGCCAATCGGTCAATTTGATGACGAGTTATTGATCAGAAACAATTTCCACACTTATTTTGATAGTGATCTTGACATAGTGACCCCAATTTCAATAGGGGTCATCTACTGTCCAAGGTTAATGAACTTGTAAAGTATCAAACCAATCGGTAAATTCGTTGACGAGTTTTTTTATCTGAAACGATTTCACTCTTTATGTGTGATAGTGACCTTAACCTTTGACCTAGTGACCTCAATTTCAATAGGGGTCATCTACTGTCAAAGGCCAATACACATGTGAAGTATCAAGCCAATCGGTCAATTTGTGCACGAGTTATTGATTGGAAATGAACTGGTCTACCGACAGACGGACAGACCTTCAACATACAGCAAAACAATATACCCCCTATTCTTCGAAAGGGGGGCATAATTATTCTTACACCACAAAACAAGCTACCTTCTGCGTCTTTCCTTTTGGTTATGTTGCTCTCTTATTTTGCCGCTGTCCTCTATATCAAACTGTGGCAGTGTCATGAGGGATCTCACCCGGTCATGTACCTCCTGCTGTGATGGCATGGCCAGGGGGTCATTAGGACTCACTTCTTCACCACTGCTGTTCAAGAGAACTGGTTTACAGACAGGTGTGGTCTGCAAACAAACCAGCAATCAGAATAATGGGTGTAACATTAATACATATTTGCATCTGAAAACCAAATTTTTCTAAAATGAGAGCTTAAACAATAATGTGCTCAGCAAATTTCATGATAATTTAGCTAACAACGTTGCATCTAGATGTTTCACAAGTAGTTAACATAAATTGACCAAGTAACATGCTTGTACATTACCACATGAACTGGTTTTAAGCTAGTTGGATTGTAATGGGTAAAGGCTAGCATTAAGTGCCCAAGTGTTTGAGCCCATATGACCCTTTTTTAAACTGTCATGGAAACAAATGTGTTTGACAGGTTTTATTACTAATGAATGACATTACAAAGCCCAGGTTAGCTAAATGGAGATTGAAAACCTTTTTTGGGGAACAACATTTGATAACTTTAAAAAAAAAATATGAATGACATCGAAGACTATTTTTTGAAAACTCTACATGTTTTTGTCAATTATTTGAATATTCAAATATTGGCATGATAAGTATAAACTATAAATTTGACCCTTCCATTATATGATGTACATATTATATTTAAGCAAATATTCATTAACAATGCAGGTGGTTTTTTTGGCCCGATTTTATAGCCAAATTCGGCTATGTTCCCAATCCCAAAAAGTATACTTTTTTCCCAAAATGTGGCAAAAAATTCCCAATTTCCAAAAAAAAAAAAAAAAAAAACCATTTTTTTTTTTTTTTTTTTTTAGAAAGAAGTGTCTAATGCGTATTTTATCTAAATTTTAATTCAATTACATCTAACAAAGTATTTTATGATTTTGTTCTTTTAATTGTAATGATTATAAAGTGTTATATCAAATTTAGTATTTCCCTATTTAGTGGACTTTTCGTGTGGAAAAAAAAGGCTAATGAAATAATTTTCCCAATTTCATGAAAATGCCGATAAAATTCCCAATTCCAAAGCCATGGGCTATCTTCCCAAAAAGTGGAGAAAAAAAAACCTGCAATGTGTGCTTTCTAATTAATTGCTTAAAAATGGAAGTAAACAAGTTCATGATTCATTTTATTGCACTAAATGAAAGAAACACAGATATAAAAATTAATCATACATTTCTGTGCTACATGTATAATGAATTGATGTATTATGTGAATTTTGTAATGTTTTCACATGCGTTAAAGCGATATTTGAAATTACCAATTGACAGTATATTTCATCTCATTTCTGATGTAATTGTGTGCTTCCGATGACGGTGCGAGTTAGATCTGACACCCAACTGAATATTCAATATCCATTCCTTAAAATGGTACATTTGACAATTTGAAGCACTGGTTAATTTGGTAAAAAAGTTGTAAAATAATACAAATTAGTGAATATTTAAATGGAGTTTCAGCTATTACAAATTATACAATTTGCATAGTGTTTCAACTATTCTTATGGCAATTACACAATCCGATATTCTTAGATACATTTTCCATTCTTATTAAAAAAGCAATATCTACCATTCGAGCTGATGTTGGGGTAAATTCGGATTGATATGGAAGCCTGGACTGCAAAGCTTCTGATGAATAAAACATGTAGCCATTTCTTGGATGTGGAGTAGTGTAAAGTTGTGGGCATCGACCATTAGGTAATGGATCTGGTAGCTTAAAAAGAGGTTAGTTATAAGAAAACATTAACAGCAATTATGATTCAGGTACGGAATATTGCCAAAAATAGTACTAAATCAAACTAACTAGTAAATATTAGATGTAGTTGAATGTGTTGATAAGAACATGAGAAGGAAATGTACAGAGGTCAACATTAGTAAAAGCCCATAAACGCTGCAATGGTAGATTATGATTTCCGCTAGCTCACATTCAGTATTGGCAGACTTGTAACATTTTCTAGGTCTTAAGTTGTTATATATAAATATGTGCTCACTTTTTTAAAGTGCTTCATTGAAATGATAACAACTGATGAATGTTATATATGTATATGTACAAGTTAAATGCATAATGCACATGTGTATATCAATTTTGTATTCAAGTGTTAAATAGCAATATTTTGCATATTGAATACAATATTTAATACTTACAGATGCAACAGATGATTGAAAACTTGAAGTAGGATTCGGCAAAATCATCTTTTGACTTAAATTTCTCTCTTTGCTGGTGACTGGTGTGCTTTGTGCGGCTGGCTTTCTAAAATATAAAATAGTTCTTGTTGGATTAAAGTGAAAAATCAATACTGCGCACGCACATTATAATTACATCAAAACAACAGTTGGTTTGTGATTAGAGGGGCCTTTTCATGTTTTGGTAAATTGACGAATTAAAAAAAAGTTGTTTCAGATTCGCAAATGTATGTTGTAGTTATGATAATTGTGGGGAAGAAATAATACTGAGCATTAACCATGCTCTAAAACATCCATTATATGCATCTTTTGACGATTTAAAAACCTGAAAATTATAAAGCATTGCAACACGAAAGGATTGAATGATTTGGAGTTCTGTTGTTGTCGTTATATTTTGTGATACTACGAGGATTGCCTATATAGAGTATAAAATACATCACTCACTGTATGAGCACAGATGGCTGAGTGGTCATAGCGATAGACTTTAACTCCAGGGGTCAGTGGTTCGAGCCCAGTTGAGGGTTATTTTTTTTTCTTTCTTTCTTTCTTTTTATTTTTATTGCAGCGGCGTTTTAGATCCAATGTTCACATTTATCAATTTAAAGCATTTTAAGACAAACTTCAATACACGACAAAATCTGTGAAAAGGCCCCTTTAATTCTGAAGTAATTGTAAGTAATTAACACATTTATTTCAAATAAAAATTACCAATACTTTTAAAACTTTTTTTAAAAAGCATACCTGTATCTGTTTTTATTGTCAGCTTCTAATGCTTGGCTTGACACAGATATAGCGGGTTCAGCTACATACACTGGCTGGTTACCTTCATCTGCTGACTCTGTATTTTCCTCCTCCTGAGAGTCCTCGTAGACAATCACCTTAGAACACACACAGTGCAAAACTAAGATAATGATACTTTGACAGCATACAAGACCTTATGAAATACTGGTTGCTATAATCTTTGCACAACAATTCATTTAAAAATGCAACACAAACTATGATTCACACAATGAACTCTTTTGAAAATTTTAAGTATCTAATGATGAATGTAACTTAAAAAACCTCTTTAGAGAAAAATTAAGAATGCCACTACCAGGGCCCATTGGCATAAAAGCTATTGAATTTCAAAATATTGGTACCAGAACAATTGGTTTGTTAAAAAGAGGGATGGCAAGCAACAGCAAGATTGGTATTCAAATATTCCGTTGTTAAAGGATTTGATTTTGATTGTATATTGATTTGAACAGGTTAACGTTATGTGAAGAATATTTGAACATTTATAATAATTAATTAGGAACAAATCTGCTACTAATATATGTATGAAAATTGCAACAATATATATATAAATTTACTGCATAATCTATTTAAATTAATCAATTAATAAGATATACATATGCATAGGCCCTACAAGTCAAAAAGTTGACATAAAAAGTCAAAGTACCTACTTCATCACTGAATGTCATGCACAATTTGCTCTGAAAGAAATTACAAGTTCTTCCGCAGCTTTTAATGTGCAGGTATAAACATGGATGGAAGAACAGTTATTTAAGTGTTAACAGTTAAAAAAAAATATTAATGATAGTCCCCAAAAAAGCATTTTCAATTAAACTTAATTGTGCATTAAAATTATGCGTTTGCTAATAGACCGAGATAAACACTTTCATCTTTGGGACTTTAAGTTGCAGCAATCAAGTAGTGAAACAGGTACCGGTATACACAACAAAAGAGTTAAGGTCTATGTTTACACCCATATCCTGTGTTTTTGAGATATAGGCGGTATGGAGCATTGGTACGTTTTGTAATTAAAGACGAAAAGTTTTAATTTATGTACTTAATGCCCTTAAATTATTCCAACATTAAAATATTCTTTGCCATCCCTTGTTAAAAAACATAGCATTTAAGACAGTTTTGAAGATTTAACATTGGCATTTTATACAAACTTTTATAAAATCATCTCCTTCTTGAAATTCCATCAATTTTCCATTCTTGCACAGTTTTCTAACAATATCTTCAGCTGCCTTTTTATCTATATCATCAAGTTCTTCTTCAAAATTTTGGCAAGAGTTGTTTCCACAACTTCTTATCACAGGCTCTTTTTCACAGTTTTCATTAGAGGAATGTTCAAGGGCATAACAGTCACTGGCTATATTCTCAGTATTTTCATCAGAATTATCAACAATGTCAACTGTAAAAGTGTTATCTTTATTACTGTCCTGATTGACATGCTGCTGTTCTTCTACATTACATTCTGTTTCCTTTTTATAGCATGTGGAATATTGTTTGTTTTGTGAATCACTTATCTTAGCTTTTTTAATTTCAAAACCATGAACACTTTCTCCTATATTCTCAGACATTTTGCGCTTTGGTGAAGAACATACTTCAGTTTTGTGACCATACAATTTGTCGGTTGTAAAAGAATGTTCTTCTTCTGTCATCTCTAATTGTAGCAACTGTTGTTCCACCTATTAAATTTAAATATACCATTTAATAAATATGTATACTCAATAAATATTACAACAATAATTTCGTAAATAATCTTAAACATTCTAAACATTGTGAACTTAAATTCTGTACTGTAGTACAAAATGATAGAAACCATAATTACAAAACCTTAATATGTAAGTTGTTCTTCTTGTACAATGTCTAAAACTTCTGCTAGTCATGATCAATGTACCTATGAAGTTTCATGATCCTAGGCATAAGCGTTCTTGAGTTATCATCCGGAAACCATTTTACTATTTCCGGTCACCGTGACCATTGACCTCGTGACCTGAAAATCAATAGGGGTCATCTGCGGGTCATGATCAATGTACCTATGAAGTTTCATGATCCTAGGCATAAGCGTTCTTGAGTTATCATCCAGAAACCATTTTACTATTTCGAGTCACCATGACCTTTGACCTAGTGACCTGAAAATCAATAGGGGTCATCTGCGAGTCATGATCAATGTACCTATGAAGTTTCATGATCCTAGGCATAAGCGTTCTTGAGTTATCATCCGGAAACCATTTTACTATTTTGGGTCACCGTGACCTTGACCTTTGACCTAGTGACCTGAAAATCAATAGGGGACATCTGCGAGTCATGATCAATGTTACTACCTATGAAGTTTCATGATCCTAGGCCTAAGTGTTCTTGAGTTATCATCCGGAAACCATCTGGTGGACGGACGGACATACGGACCGACATGAGCAAAACAATATACCCCCTCTTCTTCAAGGGGGGCATAAAAATAGTTGCAGCCAATTTTATTTCTTAAAGGGACCTTTCACGTTTTGGTTACCGGTACATGTAATTGACAAAATTGAAAATAATTGTTTCAAAGTTGCAAATTTTTGTTTAGTTATGATATTTGTGAGGCAACAGTAATACTGAATATTTACCAAGCTCTAAAATATCCATTTTATGCATCTTTTCACGATTTAAAAACATGAAATTATAAAGTGTTATTCCAACACAAGTCAAGTGTTTAGACAAAAGCTTTTCGAAGATGGTGTGCCATCTCATTTCAAACGTGTTAATATGTTTGTTAAATTTCATAAATAACCCCCCTCCCCCCCGTCTTCCCCCCTCAGTCATACAACTTTCTCATTTGATTTTTTAGCTGGTGAACTTTTTTGATCACCTTTTGTCTGTCGTGCGTCATCAACATTTTGCCTTGTGAACACTCTAGAGGCCACATTTATTGTCTGATCTTCATGAAATTTGGTCAGAACATTTGTCCCATTGATACCTCGACTGAGTTCGAATCTGGGTCATGCTGGGTCAAAAACTAGTTCACTAGGTCAAAAAAAAGAAATACCTTGTGAACACTGTAGAAGTCACATTTGATGCCCAATCTTCATGTAACTTTGTCAAAATGTTTGTCTCAATGATATGTTGGTTGAGTTCAAAAATGAGTTCCCGTCCGTTGAAAAACATGGCCGCCAGGGGACAGGGCAGTTTTCCTTATATGGCTATAGAGAAACCTTGTGAACACTCTAGAAGTCACAATTTTTGCCCAATCATCATGAAACTTGCTCAAAACATTGGTTTCATTGATATCTCGAACGAGTTCTAAAATGGTCCAGATCTTGGAAAAAACATGGCCGCCAGGGGGCGGGGCAGTTTTCCTTATATGGCTATAATAAAACCTTGTTAACACTCTAGAGGCCACATTGATTGCCCAATCTTCATGAAATTTGATCAGAAGATTGGTCTCAATGATATCTTGGATGAGTTTGAAAATGGTAACGTTTGCTTGAAAAACATGGCTGCCAAGGGGCGGGGCATTTTTCCTTATATGGCTATTGTAAAACCTTGTGAACACTCTAGAGGCCACATTTATTGTCCAATCTTCATGAAATTTGGTCAGAAGATTGGTCTCTCTCAATGATATCTTGGATGACTTCGAAAATGGTTACGTTTGCTTGAAAAACATGGCTGCCAAGGGGCGGGGCATTTTTCCTTATTTGGCTATATATGGCTATAGTAAAATCTTGTTAACACACTAGAGGCCACATTTATTGTCCGATCTTCATGAAACTCGGTCAGAAGATTCATCTTAATATCATGGACGAGTTCAAAAATGATGCTGGTTGGTTGAAAAACATGGATGCCACATGTGGGCGGGGCATTTTTCCTTATATGGCTATAGTAAAACATTGTTAACACTATAGAGGCCACAATTATTTTCCTATCTTCATGAAACTTGGTCAGAAGATTTGTCCCAATGATATCTTGGATGAGTTCGAAAATGGTTTCGGTTGCTTAAAAAACATGGCCACCAGGGGCGGGGCATTTTTCCTAATATGGCTATATATCATGCTTTAGTAAAACCTTGTTAACACTCTACAGGGGGGCACGCGTATACGGGAGCTTGCCGCGTTTAAGTGAGAAAATTGTTGCAAAACTTCAAAGATGGCGTCGTTTAAGTGTTTTTCGTGAAGGAGTAGCTGATATTTTCACCCGGTAAGCCAGTTTATATTTATATTTCTTTTAAATGAATAAGACCTTTCGGCTCTACGGTGTTTGTGCCACCCTCGGTTTTTTGTTTCAAAACCGTAGACGTCGGAATAAAAAAGTTTTTGAAGCAAAACCATCGACAAATTTGTTGTTTAATTTCTTGACCTTCGAGATGTTGGATGTTCGAATATCATTTTCTCTCATAATAAACAGTATTTGTGCATGTGTACAGTAAAATATAACATAAATCACGAAAAAAAAAATTATATCGACGCGTTGTTATGTCTATTAATTCATTTCATGCCGAATTATAACGGGTTAACCCCCATTTTTGGAACTAAACTTCCTTTTAAGCACATTTTGGGACCTGACTTCCAAATGATTAACAGCTCTTTCCTATGTTACAAGGTTTTATGCCAAATAACTTTCGTGAATGAATTCCGCATTGGTGCGAATGTCTTGGAAAACATTTTCACTTGAAGAAATCAAGAGTTTTCTTTTTTCTATTAATTGTTTTATTATTAATTTGTAGTATTATATGTTTTATCGCGTACTTAATGCTAACATTTAGTGTGTGTAATGTAAGACATTCGACGGTATCATAAACACAGTGTAATTCTTACCTGTTTATTTTAACACATATGGACATACTTATGTTTGAATATGCATCCAACGGAATACAATGCTTACTATTTCCAGATATCTAGACGCCAGTTATATATGTTGAGGATGCCAAGATTAAAAAAAGACGGCGTAACAAAGTGTGTACCGCTCTAGAATGCGATAGGTACATGAAAACCCACCAATCAAACAAAAAAGATTACGTCAGAGTACCTTGCCAAACAATCACATATACGTGCAATAAAAGTGTAATGAAAAACAGAAGAGGGTAAAGCCGGTTTGATACTAGTATAAGGTTGATGTAACCAAATACTGCCATTGTCGCGATTCGGAATACATGAAGCAATTTCGAATACCTGACATCTGCTTAGAAGATGCATATCGGTGGATGTTTTTTTTTATGATACTTAAATATGAATTGTTTATTTAATACAATGACATTTGACGCGTTTTACCATAACGATACTGATACATGTATGTGACTTTGATGTGACACATTTTGGACGACCTTCTTTTAAACCAGTTCTGAGTTGGTCACTATATTATAATCGCAAAAAGTGAATTTGTAGTGGATAGAAAGATTTGTGCAAATGCAATACACGATATGATTTCAGTAGAAGTGATCAATATAATTTTTATACATGTATGTTTTTTCTCTTTTATTCCTATGTGAATACATATTATTTATGACTGTTGTATTGAGGGAATAAAGTATTGGTTCACTTAGAAAGATTATTTCGTTTGTTCCTAACATTGCCTTCTAATTGTAAGTAATGTTAATATGTCAAATGCATAACGAATTAAATCCGACCCAAATCTTTTTTTTATCATGTATGTAAGTGCTGAATACAATTGAAAATTTATGCAGAGACATCGTAGGAGGTCAGGGAAAGGCCTGATGTATCTATATTGTGTCAATATTCGTTGATAAAAACATTCAATTTGGTCCATTTTATTGATAAAAAATGCTCAAATTTTCCATTTTATTGATTTAAAAATCCAAATTAGACTCAAAATAGCTAGGAAAGCTAAGACTGTGCATGAAGGCTGAACTGTCTGAAACTAATGTTGAAAAAATCATTGATATATATTTAAGAAAAAGGACAAAGACATTCAGCTGTGTATATTACATTCATGCATGCATGTGTATTCATAAAAAAATATCATTACATATAAAAGAGTACATTATTAATTTTTCCCTTTTCCTAAAAAACTAAGTGTTATTCCCCTTTGGACGGGCCCCGCCACCACTCCCCTATAGGTGAAAAAAAAGCACTGAATGACATCGTTGTTTCAATCGAATACAAACGTGAATCGATTAAAATTTTGAAACCGGTGCATATCAGTTTACCCTTGGCCGATCAACCTCACCATTATCCAAACAAAATAGCGTCACGCAACCCGCGGTACTATTAAGCAAAAAAGATAAAAAACACCCCAAATAATCAAGATTTATTGAAATTCAGGATAACCATAAAAAAGCCGAAGCTTCTACTGAAGGGTAAGTGTTTTTACAATGCACAATTAAAACGGACATGGATTAAATTATGAGGAAAGTAATCTGATTTTTTTTTATGCAAATGAAGCATTGCAATTGGTAACCGAGAGCGAGACTTGTCATTCTAGCCTATATCTTATCCGTTTGCAATTATTGTAAATATTGGTTCAAAAGAAGTATAACCAACCCATGCGAAAGACGTCGGACTTCGGACATTTCCAATAAAATTTGCTGAGGTCCGATTTAATTCCGGAAACTGTCAGACCTCGTGTCCGACAAAAAAAACTATGTAAAATGTGTTTTAGTTAAAAATGAAATATATTTAAAAAGAACGGATTGGTTTATCTTTATTTAATTTCGATCGATATGTTAACTATTAAATAACACGGATTTTAGCAGTCAAACTTGCTATTTTTGCTGGTGACGTAACAAACTCCAAGCGCGATTCTTAGAACCAGTCAAATATTGCACCTGGTTTGTATTGATCAAACAGCTCAGCAGGGTTAACTGGCGATCATTATTTTTGGTTGATGTCAGTCTTGAAGTGAACGTTTATCGCAGATTGATTTACAAGGAATCACAGGCTTAAATTTGCGAATATCAAACGGTAATTTAACAGTCCATGAAAGACGGTGTCGGGTATCATCATCACACCTATTTACCGTAAACAATTGAATAAACAACAATTGTTCCATATGAGAAGTTAAATGCAAAGGGTGAGCAATAAATTACTTATGGCGAGTAAGTTGTGAAAACAATACCCGTTACAAAATGAATGCGGTAACAATTTAATTTCAGTACAATTTCATCATGTCCACTTATAGAACTGAATTACACAATTTTTCTACAGCCACGTGATATTATTTAAGTCCCTTTGTGTGGCATTTGCACCATTCACTTTACATGATGCCATGTAAAACCCGTGTTTTATTAAGAGCGCGAAATTGTTGCTGACAGAGTTAAGTTCTACGCAAGGAAAGCGTGCGTGTCAAAACAGACCATGTGCCGTAACAACGGTAAATATTGACGTGCAACTCGGTACATTTAGTATTATAAAATGAAAAAATACATCGGAATTAATGCACACAATCAGATAATATTGACACATTGAAACTTAGAAAAAATACGTAAATTTACGAATAATAAATTAGATTAAAGTCGCTCATTAAATGGTCGTTATAACCAAATATGAACATTGCTAGATGCTCTAACATCGCGTTACTTGATTTACGCATGTTCAATGGGAATTATCCCATCCAAACATTAAACAAATCAGCATCAATACTGGTCATATTTTGGTTTTGAAAATTGAACTTGCAATTATACTGGATTATAGAGTAATGGATAGTGTTGGAACATGTATGTATCCAGCGATCAACACATACGATAGGTTTACTAAAATATTCATTGAAATACAATTTGGACTTCCAACTGTATTATCTGGGACGTCCAAAATTTAAGGCTTGGAAGTCAGAACTTCCAACTTTTCAAAACTAGTGGACTTAGCCCTAAATTAATATTTTCATAGAACTGTTTTGAATTTAGTTTATATTTTATTGTATTTAGAATTATTAAACGTTGTGAACATCATTATAATAAAAATAAGCTCTTTAAAAGTTTTTTTATTGTTTGGTTAAAGAAGAACAAAGTCCGATAAAATCTAGTGAGGTCCGGTAAATTTGTAAAGTTATTGGACCTTATGACTTGCAAGATTTTTATGTCTGTCGCATGGATTGTATAACTGTGATCCATTCACATGAACATGTTTAACAGTTTCAGTATTATAATGTTCTGGGAACGATATATATTTTTTAATTAAGATACCAACTATTTCTGAAATCAAAAGTAGTTCTTTCACTTGTTGTACTATATATCGGATATGTTAAAATTCGGACATCTAAATATAGTGATATTTATGTGTTGATTTGTTGTTGATAGTTTGTTAAAATATGTTTTGTGTTATTTCAGACAACAAGAATGAATGGTTGCAATTATCCTGTGCCTTTCTGTCAAGAAATAGATGTGAACAAGAAATATCTTTAAAAAAGATATACGGCGTTGATAGTTCAATGAATGAGATCAAAGATAGCGAATGTCTTTTTTCTGTGCAGTTCTTAGCTGCATCACACGCAGTACGGGATGTTACGCGGAGTTTTCGTGGCTTATTTTACATAATTACATATTGCTGGTCATAAACCTATAGATACAAAACAGAAAACCAAACGAAGAATGGAAGTGAAATTAAAACATACGAGTCAACCGGCCACACGAGAAGTGTCCGTATTTATAGGTGCGTTCTTCGAACAAACCTAGTGCGTTCAGTTACAGCGAACGTTCGCTATAGTTCGCGAACGGTCGCGAACGTTCGCTATTGAACGCTCGTTTCGCAGCGAACGTTCGCGAACCGAAGCGAACCCTCTCGGGAGGTAGTTCGCTAGCGAAACCAAGATGGCGGACATATAAGTTGTTGTTCAGTGTAACTTCGATATTTTTTTTTGTAGTACATAGAATGAATTGAATTATAAACAAAGTGTATAGGAGGTTTTGGGGATTTCGATAATGACGTCAAGTTTGCGCATGCTCCAATTTTGGCCGTCAACACTGCGGCCATTCTGCTATTGTTTGCGTTTGATGAACCGCATCGTGATAAGGTTTCAATCATATTCGCGACCCTTTTTAAGAACAACGAAATACTCAGAAATTGAAATTCTTTCAGATTAAATAGAATCCAATGAACGAACGAAAATAAGGACGAAAACAAACAACAAATTGATTGATTTTATGTAATCAACATAAAGAAACTGATTTGAACCTATATGTCTGTAAAAACTTACCTTGTTACAGATTAACTAAATCCTTTTGATACATGTAAATGTTTTATTTAATTGTTCACACCAATGTTGACACTTTATTTCAGCATTTTTAACCACCCAGTGTTTAATTGCCCCTTTGTTCATCACAAACCGATTATCTCGATATGATCGGATACTGTCCAGACAATTACTAAGAAAACAGGGTGTCATAAACACAGGGACCTATACTTGTATGTTTCTGTATGGGGTCATAAACCGCAGGTGTCTGGTCATTAAACACGATTTATGATACCTCCATGTCATCTCTTGGCATGTTAAGCCAAAAACTTAAAAGTTGCTTTAATAAAATATTTGAACATATTTTTTCAAAATTGACGTACATTTGTCCGAAATGGATGAACAGGAACTATTAAGTATATATATATATTAGCCAGTTTAAACCAGAGACCTACGTCTCTGTTTAAACATAACAAAAAAGTGTTTAATAATTACAATACATTAAAAATATTGTGGAAATTTACTGGTACACAATTAACGTATTTAACGGGTACATGCAAATATAACCAGGGCTCGACATTAGCGGTAGTCCGACTGTCCGGGACAACCAAATTTTTAGTCCGGACAAGTAAATATACAATTTGCTAGTCCGACGGGACAAGCGGTCGTTATAATTTTATTACTTTAAAAAATGCCTTTAAATCCGTTATTTCTGTGGAGTTACCGCAAAACTTTTTCGATTATATTATGTTAACGTTTAAACGACAAAGCGCAAGGTATTCTGATAGTTCCATGCAATACTACACCGTACTGTTTACAAGGGAAGCAACCCTTAACATTTTCCTTTGCCAAGATAACAAGAATATTCCCCTTGTAAAGAATATGCATTTTACGACACCGGTACACACCGATCTTACAGACAATTAACGAAGTGACGTCATCTCTATGTATAGAATGATTTTACATAACACAAGTTTTTGTCAGGTATTATGGCTTTGTATGTTTAAAAATCAATAATCTCGAGTTTTCCGTTATTCCAGTCAGTTCTTTTTGTATTGAAATTGCCTACAATTGTGTTAACATGTATTTTGAATGATTACAGTCGTTATGATTTGAGCATTTTGTATTATTTCATTATTTTGCAAAGTTCTGAGCAGATTAATATATAATGGTCAGGACAAGTTGCTTTTTGGTCAGGACAAGTGAAATTTTGGTCTACTGGACCGACCGTACAAGTGGCTTCAAAAGTTAATGTCGAGCCCTGCATAACGTCTAAATATCGTGCGTTACTGCAATGTTCGACACATCATCGTGAAAACAAACAATCGCATTATGATCATAATATGGATATAAAACACTTGGGTAAAATAAATGTATAGATTTATGGTATGATAAAATGCCAGAATTTTATCGCTCATTATCACTACAAAAGAGTTTTCAATATACATGTACATTCAAAGACAGTTCAATTCGCAAAATATGCATGTGTTTGTTTCCATTTAAATGCTAAAATTTATTAATATTTTCATTAAATGAAAGCGAAACGAAAATTCATTCAATGTAAAAGAAAGTTACGATTTCATTTGAAGATTGTAATGCATTGCGCTATTTGAGGGCTTTATTTTATAACTGATTCAATGCACCTCTTACACTTAATTTCGATCGCTAATGAAAAATAACACTATCGCATCCACACCACTTATAATTATAATAAAACTATTGTAGGTTTTAATATTTTTGAAATATCTTTTATTTAAGTCTTAACCTAAAAAAGAATACTGGTATTTATAGTTTTGTATTATGAAATTATCAGTATTTAGTCTTCCGACGACCTTTCCTCTGATACAATATTGTTATTCGCGATTTCCTCCATCAAAATCGCAATCAATTTTCTGGGAGCCGCCATCTTGAAACGTTCATGCTGAACTTATCTTTCAATAAGACCGAATCGGAAACGAACGATCATCGGCGAACGTTCGCTGTAACTAAACACACTTCTGTTTTAGTGGTTTTTCGGGCATTGCTATTTGATTCGATTATTAACAGTATCGATAATCATCGCGCTCATGCTTAATACATTGGTCAATATGATGGAATAATTATTGTTAAATTAATCAAAAATAATATTTATCATGGTATTGTTGAAAACACATTAAGAATCTACATATTTCTGGTCTAAAGAAAATTCCAGGTCACCTAGTTCACGGATAGCGTATTTATTATAAAACTATTATTTTACTGGCCGCGAACTCCGGTGATGACCTGTATATAAACTCTGACATTCATACACTGGCCGAAAATTGACCCGATACCTTGCGGGTTAAAATGCAATGTATTAAAGTGAGGCCTCGCTTCCACAGCTCTTTATACTTTTACATGTTAACATGTTGACAAGAATATGGAAGTAAGTACTAAATATGAGAACATAGCCTTTAAGTATAAAGGCGTTGCGCTGGTAATTCTCTGAAAATAAAAGGTGCACGCACAAACTGTATTGATGTCGAAAATTGAGTGTAAAACTGTTCTATCTATTAAGCCTTTTCATTAGAAATAAAATTGTTTCATGCAGTAAAACAGTGTTACAAAGACGCTTTCCAATGTTCTGGTGGTATACTCAAATCAGCCAATGGAATGAATGAAGTGTATTCATTCGTACCTAGCCGCAGGAACTTTTATTTGAATTTTATTGGACACTTACAAAGGTCAGGTAAAGCGAAAAGCTGGCTTAATACAGCTTACGCCGAAAAATGTTCATTTAATTGGACCTGGAAATCAACCACCACAGATAACAGAAAACCTTTTAACAATAGGTGTTGTTTTAGAATTTTTGAAATGTGATAATAAACAGAAGTTGATTTATAACATGCTCAAATGACCAAATGTAACTGTTTAACAATTTGAATTAAGATGCTTTATTTTCTGATTTTTGATTCATTTTTCCTTTCAGATGATATACATTTGTGTGATTCCAGGTTTCAATAAATAATTCTGATACATTTATGCAGGATACCGTCCCCTCATCCAAGCGTTTGTGACGGATGAGGGTCATTATTAGAAGTAAAGCCGGAGGCTGAGCATGTATCAATAGCATGTCTGTCAGACGCTGCGCATACGGCCCGCAATTATAAAGATCCGGAAAATACACCATGCACTACGCTCCGCACAGTACACATCGAAGAACCCGGATAATCATTGTTTAAAAGTTATTTGTTGTCAGTAAATGATCCATCATCCAAGCTTTAGTGAAGGATGATGGGCATTATTTGAGTAAAGCCGGAGGCTGAGCATGTATACTTAGCATATCGGGATGACGATATCGAGTGATCCGCATTTTAAATAACGCGCTTAAAAACACCACGTGACTCACCTACATACCCGGATATTCAACCAGATTTTACCATTCTTTAAAACTGTTTTGTTGCTTCAAAATCGTACACAAGCACAAAGGGAAGGGAAAAGAGTTGATCAAACTTCAATCAACCGAAAAGCCATATATTAAATTATATTCTCAGAATACATAATATAATTTCATAAAGAAGGGTGGGAGTATACATGCTCAGCCTCCGGCTTTACTCAAATAATGCCCATCATCCTTCACTAAAGCTTGGATGATGGATCATTATTTTCCGTAAAGCCTCCGGCTTTCACATGTATACTTAGCATCTTTAAATCTAGCAACAAAACCGAACACAAACAATAACAACGGTGAGTATCTTTAACTAAAGACTTCCATCATAACTATCATTATCAATCATTTATGGATGTAACACTACAGACATTTTCACAGGAGATTCAACCCTGTTAAAACAAATCAACACAACATTTTTGGATATGCTATCTTCATCAACACATTTCATTACTAGTTTAAAATAATAATTATTAACTACCTAACACAGCGTCATTAATTGACACTGATTTCTGTACTCCAGTTATAAAAATTCTTGTCAAATTTCCAGTCTGGAGTTTTGAAAAATGCCCACTAAGGATCATCCTTTATTATATGCTGCAGAAGTAGCTGCAGATGTAAACACACAAGCCTTAAAAATACCAATGTCTATACCAGAAGTAGTATGACTTTCCTTAGCCATCTAGCCGCAGAAGTTCGCGACTCAATTTTTCACAATTTTGAAAAGTTCGCGACTCAATTTGTCACAATTTTGAAAAGATTGCAACTCATTTTTTCACAATTTTGAAAAGTTCGCGACTCATTTTTTCACAAAGTAAGGGGGCCAGGGCCGCTTCACAAAGTCAGGGAAAAAAAAAAAAGCCCTGCTAACAAATAATATACATTTCTAAAGGCTTCAGGACATTTTACATAAAACAACACGGTATGCATAACATACAATTTCTCATAATGAAATTTTCTAAAACTAACAGATAATTATTATGCTTATTAGTGATTATGAGATGATTAGGAAACACAAAACACACATTATTATTACTTGTCTTCATATAGCCTAAGTGTGTTAAGTAACACTAAAGTCTAAGCCCTGGGACGCAGGATAATGCTATTAAAGCAGACACCTAAAGTGTCATCATTTTCATAGTCAGTTTATTTAATGGATACAAAGACCATAAAACTTGAGAACAGTACTCACACTCCATGTGAATATATATATCTAGGAAGTACTGGACAAATATTAAATATTCCTACATAAATTTAGTTATAAAAAATATATTGGAACACCAAATGTAACCATAAAATTGCAATTTCTACAATAGCATTGCATAATGAGTATTTAACACTAAATAGGATTTCTAATCCTCATGGAGGTCATACACCACTACACCCTCAGTCATTTGAAAGGGACTGTAAAGCCATTAAACCACACCATAAATACCACTTTTTCCAGGTCAAACGATATTGATTCCTTGTCCATGGTATATAGGCTGACAGGGCAATTTCTGCAGTTCTTTGTGAAACTCCCCAACTCGACAATGATTGCCGGATATAGTCACCACGACCATCTTCAATGAATGACTGAGAGGATGCACCATGCTGCTGTGCGGATGAAACAATAGGTCCAGATGTCTCAGTAACCTGACTGGCAAAGAAATTATATTAGACAATACCAATGGATACTATGATTATATAAGACAATACCAATTGATACCGTGATCAACTTTTCCAAACAGGACAAACTAAAAATGCCTGTTCTACTTCATTAGAAATAATCATATTGCATATTTTGCCAATCAGATTAAAAGGTTGAAAATATAAGGCTACATACCACTACAAGACATATAAAATACATCAACACCATAAGACCCTAGTTCTGGGAACCATTAAACAAATGTATCTATGTATTAAGCCTAGACGCAAAAAGGTCTGTATCTGTCTAAAACAGGTGTCTTCAACTTCTAGAAAAATGTCAGATTTAATATCCACTATGTGGAGTTTGAAAAACTTTTTAGAATAAAAATCTGCTTAAATATTAGTATTTCCTGGAATATGAATTGCTGAAATAAAAAATATTTGTGTATATTAAAACACCAAATCCAAATGCCTTATACCAAGCAATCCATAGGACCTTAATTCATTGCTCCCATATCTGTAATATAAGACACAGAAGTAACATTAACACTTTGTATCTTAATATGAATATCACAGTTTTAACTCCTCCTTACTTCCATTACTCAAATATGTACCTTTATCAAAGTCATTAATATCCCCATGACCTCTAAACTTATCGCGCTCTAAGCTTCTATAATACAAAGGCGCCTCTAGAATAGCCAAAAATGCATTAACTACATGGTATCTGCCTGTGAAGGAAGCAATTTCTCGTACTCTCACATGCCTTGTATGCAATACAGTTTCATTATCAGTCACAATCCTCTGTGCTATGCCCTCTGTTAAAACACTATAAACCAGACGGTATCAATGACAAAACCAAAATGACTACTAATCACTATTATCTGCGAAGGCTGTAATACAGATATTTAATTATTTATAATTAATCCTAAAAATTTCACTATGTCTAGAATCCAGTTTGAATTTTGTAAACAGGTCTCTTTAATTTGATGCATATTAATTGAAACATCTAGATATAATATAAACACATGATTTCCATAAATCTAAACCAAGCATGTATTGGCTGTAAATTTTATGTTAACAATTTTGGAGCTGGCGCTAAACTAGGCGTCAGGCAAACAAACTTATAGAGTTCCATTCAATCCGAAAATAAATTCTTTGATCATGTTCATTCCAAGGTACTTAAAGTATATGTATCCTGCAGATCTATACTCTAAAATAATCATTCTTCTGAATGAGATCCAAAAACATTTATAACATTTCTTATTTACAGTGCTCATAAACAATTAATTCATTAGATATTTCAAATTAATTACTGGTCTATAATTCTCATTTGCTTTAGGCACTATAAAAATATTAGAAATAAACTGATTGTCTTCATCACTTGACTGTACAATCGCTTCTTTTTTAAGTAAAAGATTTACTTCCTCATTAACAAATAATATTGGATCAAAACTAAATGGAATTTCATTTGAAATAATGTTTAGCCAGGAATAGTAAGAAAAATCCAAGAGTCTAGTAAAAAATTTCTCCCATTTTTGCACGTGAACCAAATTTTCCCTCAGTGCATACCAACAGTCTATTGACTGGTCAGCCATAGTAACAGTAGCATTGGGAATAGTCTACTTATCTAAAGGCACCGCATGATCGAGTTGCCCCTATGTATGAACCCCTTTGAGGGTATGGTGAACCAAATTGCATTAGGAGGTTCAAAACTACCAATGAAAGTTGCAGGATGAAAAAACTTCTACCCAGAGAGCGTCTTAAGGGTATTGCATAGAACGCTCACATTCTCATATCATTCACAAAGCAACACAATTGTCACAGTTTAGAATTTCTTTGCTAATATTATCACCAAACTGCATTGATGAAACTGGTGTGTTAACATTACACAGATTTGAATACTTTTTGTTTACATTTGGTCTTATCATATACCTGCGCCTAAGAGATAGATTATATAGTACATTATGGTCATATAAGAGACTAAATTAATAACCTCAGGACTATTAGCAATCTGTGTCTTTACCATATTGGCCAACCTAATAATAGGCACAATCCCTGTTGCCACGGCGCTAAATTCTAAATCTCCACCATGTCCTGATTTTGTGACCTTGCCCTTTTTCCTAGGACTTTCCAAATTTCATTGTTAATCAAAGGTGCACCCAGATACTAACAATTCTCTGGTAATTTATATTTTAAAAACAATTGAATCAGTGTCACACTGAACAGAACAAACGTTGTTAATCAAATTAGCCAAATATTGGGGAATGGCAACTTCCTTTTCAAGTGCCCTTAAAATTAGGCAAATCCCCAAAAACCTCTGAGGTGGGATCATTGTCAATACCATCAAACACGTCTGCTGAGAACTCAGCCCAGTATCCTTTTTATTATAATTATATTATTTTACTATAAGTGAACATTATTGTCACTATCATAATGGTCCATTTTCAAATGGATGTTTGGTCAATTGTATAAATTATGCCCATAATAGTGGGTAATATCATCATTTTCCGTGACTACGTCATCGGAATTTACTCCAAAAGCAAATTTCAAATTGTCAATTTCTTGCTTGGACAATTTAGAAAAAGAAAACACATTGGAATTCATTATTGGATTGATGCACGTGCTCATAGAAGCTGACGACATATTTCTGTCAGTTTTTTAACTTACTTTTTGAATAAATTACACATATATATAAGCAACCTTTAGCAAACAACTGCCTTGCCTTTCGTTTTATTAATAACTACAAACTTTAATGTCCTTCTGAGAACAAATGACAATAAAAAATCATCACATCCGAAATCCGAAATTTCGGACAGTATTTTCCGATGCACGTGCTCATAGAAGCTGACGACATATTTCTGTCAACTTACTTTTTGAATAAATTACACATGCATTATAAGAAACCTTTGAGCAAACAACTGCCTTGCCTTTCGTTTTATTAATTACTACATAC
The DNA here is from genome assembly GCF_020536995.1 of Dreissena polymorpha. NCBI lineage: Eukaryota > Metazoa > Mollusca > Bivalvia > Myida > Dreissenidae > Dreissena > Dreissena polymorpha. The sequence goes on along the minus strand of NC_068355.1, from coordinate 96,012,945 downwards.
TTTAATGTCCTGGGAACAAATGGCAATAAAAAATCATCACATCCGAAATTTCGGACAGTGTTTTCCGCGAGCAAAGCTCGTCAGATATTTTTGCTCTAATTATTGCCAAACAAATTAAATACTAGGACTACGTCCTTAGTAAGGCAGTATTAAACAATAAAAACAATAGATACAATCAATTTCAACAGGTATTTACCTACCTGTCCAGAGAACGAACCACTCGACAGAACGCCAAACCGAAGAATGGTAAAATCTGGTTGAATATCCGGGTATGTAGGTGAGTCACGTGGTGTTTTTAAGCGCGTTATTTAAAATGCGGATCACTCGATATCGTCATCCCGATATGCTAAGTATACATGTGAAAGCCGGAGGCTTTACGGAAAATAATGTCAACCTGGGAGGGTGAAAAAGAAGAATAACACTTCCATATGACCCTTATACAACAACATGGGTGGGTTGATACATGCTCAGCCTCCGGCTTTACTTCTAATAATGACCCTCATACGTCACAAACGCTTTGATGAGGGGACATTATTTTCCGTAAAGCCTTTGGCTTTACATGTATCAATAGCATCTTTAAAGACTGACAACAAATCTAGCAGGACACAGATATAAAACCAATTCTTAAGTTCCTTTCCTGTCTAGATTGTATTATTTCAATATGTTAACAAAATAATACACAATAGGTATACAATATGATAATAGGCATTCCATACCCCAACCATATATGACAGAATACAAAGGTAATAGAAAAACATTTGTGACTGTTCATACAAATACCTGAAACGTCAACAAATGAAAACAATATGGTTAAATAAACCTTCACTTTGTATATGTATACATGTATATTTTAACATATAACATATGAAAAAACACTAAGTTTAATGATACAATTAAACCTGCGAAAAAACTGCCTGAACAAATGGTACATCAGACCTTTCAACAATGTCCCTATAATAAAACTTGTAGAAATTGGAATCAGTATTCCACCCTGCCGTTTTAAGGATATTATTAATGGAACAATTTCCTTTAACTGCAGCAGAAACTGCTGCTGATCTGAATGAATGTGGCTTAAAAATAGCCACATCAATACCTGACATAACTAAAACATCCTTCAACCATCGTGCAATAATACTTGTAGACACTTCTTTATAAGAAACATAAGACACAAACAACTGAGATGAAAGTCTAAGATGCTTAGTTCTTTTCATATAATGAATTAAGGTATGAAACACACATAAACTTTCTTCCTGAAAGTGCTGCAATTTTAAATAAAAACTTTGTTTTTTACCCACTGGCGTAGTTTTCAACAAATTTTTGAAATAAAACACTGCTTTACAAGTAGTATAATCAATTTTAACACAATCAATATTCAAGGACACAATAGTTTGTGCACGAGGGGCAGCAGCCAAAGCCACCAAACCAACTAACTTTAGCGTTAATGTTTTCAAAGATAACTGTTTCAAAGGCATAAGCGACTTTAATAGTTGCAAAACACAAGACACGTCCCATGTAAATTTGTACCTTGGAACCACAGGTTTCATAATAGCTACACCTCTCATAAACCTACTAATTAATGTTGGAGATTCACACCATTTATTGCCTAAAATATTTAAAGTCTGCAAAAGCATTGCTTTATGTGTGTTCAGCACTGAATAAGACTTATTGTTTTTCAACAGGTAAAATAAATAAGCTATTACCTGCGTCTCAGAGGTTTTAATGGGATTTTTACCTCGTTCTTGATTCCAAATACACCACTTACGCCATGACAAACTATACTGTTTTTCTGTTCCTGATTTCCATGAGTTAAGGATAACTGAGACTGCTCCTGAAGGAACTCCTTGCACAAGCAAATGTCGGCTGATAGCTGCACTGCGACCAAGTCCATACTTTTGGATAGTGGATGTGATGTTCCATCCTCTGGGTCGGTCAACAAATCCTTGTGACGAGGTAATCTAACAGGAATTGATATCAATAAATCAATAACATTTGGGAACCAAAATTGAGATCTCCATAATGGAATAATCAATATAGCTCGTTTAACATTATCTTGTACTAGTTTGTTCAGTACCTTACCAATTAAAGGGGCCTTTTCACAGATTTTGGCATTTTTTAACTTATTCATTAAATGCTTTATATCGAAGTAAAAACGCCTTAGCCTACTGAGCTATTCCGCCGAGTACACATTCGTGACGTATTTTATACCTTATATAAGCAATCTTCGTAGTTTCACAAAATTTAACGACAAAAACAGAACTCTCCAAATTATTCAATCGTTTCGCGTTGCAACGCTTTATAATTTTTAGGTTTTAAAATCGTCAAAAGATGCATATAATGGCTATATTAGACCATGGTAAATGTTCAGTATTACTGTTTCCTCACAAATATCATAACTAAAACGAAAATTTGCGAATCGGAAACAACTTTTTTCAATTTTGTCAATTTACCAAAGCGTGAAAAGATCCCTTTAAGGCAAATGGCGGAAACAAATATGGTTCAAAATCTGACCATGAAAATGAAAAAGCATCATTGAAATAAGCTTGAGGTTCAGGAACCCAAGAAACAAACTTATTACATTTACAATTAAGGCTTGATGCAAAGAGATCAATATCAGGTATAAAATACTCTGAACAAATTCTTTCAAAAATCTCTTGTTTCAACATCCATTCTGATGATTTATTAAAATATCGAGAATAAAAATCAGCAACATTATTCTCTGATCCTTTCACATAGGCAGCTGAAAGATAATTATTATTTTTTAAACACCACTGCCAAATTTCTGCTGCTAAACCATCCATTTTTTGAGAAGTCATTCCTCCCATATCATTAACATAGGTCACTGCAGATACATTATCAGAAAACTCTTATATGACAATCATTGGTTTTATCATATAATGACTGTAACCCAAGAAAAATCGCTTTAAGCTCCAAAAAATTAATATGATATTCGGAATCTTTTTTCGTCCATTCAGCATTAACAAATCTACCAGATTCGTTGTCAACACAACTCCAACCTAATAAAGATGCATCAGTTTGACAAATGAAACTGACTTTCTTAGGTCTAATCCTTTTACCATTTTTACAATTAACATTCTCAATGCACCAATGCAAGTCTTGAATAACTCTCCCATTTAACATTATTTCATTATCAAAACTGTTATTATTTTCAAGTCCTTCTAATTTTAAACGTTCAAGTTGTCTATAATGCAAAGGAGCCTCTAGAACTGCATAAAAAGCATTAACTAAAAGACCTATAAACGATGCCAGGTCTCTAACTATTACTCTTCTACTAGACAAAAGTCTTCGAGCTTTAAGAATAATTTTTTCTATTTTCTCCTCTGTAAGGAATATCATAAACTGAACAGAATCTATTATAAAACCAAAGAACACAATCCTTTGTGTTGGCACTAGAACTGACTTAGTGGAATTTACCACATAACCAAGAGACTGTAATGTGGAACAAATTGTTTCAGCATTCTGTAAACATATATGTCTGTCTAAACTCATATTAATAGAATCATCAATATAGTAAGCACATCTAATACTTTGGGACCTAAACCATGCATAAACTGGTTTTAACAACTTTGTAAATACTCTGGGTGCTGCACTATACCCAAACGGCAGGCAAACAAATGCATATAAAACTCCTTTCCATGTAAATTTCAAATATTTTTGATAATCTGGATGAATAGGAACCGAAAAATAAGCATCTTGTAAATCCACAGAACAAAAGAAATCATTTTCTTGAATTAATTCAAGCACTATCTTAAAATGCTCTTGTTTAAAATGTTCATAATGAACAAAATTATTTAACCTTTTGAGGTTTATAATTGGTCTAAATTTTCCATTAGGTTTTTTGACCACAAATATATTTGAAATAAACTGGTCTGGCTCCCACTCAGAACCGACAATAGCTCCTTTTTTCAATAAATCATCCACCTCTTGATCAATAATCTGAATTTCTGATTCATTAAAAGAGATTTCATTTGGAATAACTGTTTGAAAAGGTTTTGACTCAAATTCCAGGACATAGCCTTTTATATTATTCAAAATCCATTGATCACTGGTAAAAAATTCCCAGGACTTATAACAGTGTTTGAGTCTACCTACCGCTCCTAATTGCCCTCGTTTGGGGCTGATACAGTTGCTGAGGGTTTAAAACCTCTACTGCCTCTAGGTCCTCCTCTCATGGGTCCTCTAAATCCTCAAGGATTGAAGGCAGGTGCCTGTCCATATGGCATGTATCTTACATTGCCACGACCTCTATTGAAATTACGTGGAAACCTTCCACGGAATCCTCCCCTCTGAAAGAAATTGGGCTGAAAACTTTGCTGCGGTCTCATCTTTCCAAGATTAAGACTGGTCTCGCAATTCTTCACTTCCTTGGCAATGTCGTCCCCAAACAGTTGGGTTGTCACAGGCATGTTTATGCTACACAAATTTTTGTATTTCTGGTCTAGATTAGGTTTAAGAAGATATCGCCTACGGACACTCAAATTGAACTGGGCTTGACCCAATAATGTCAGAGAGTCAGAGATTAACTCTTTAGCCTCTTCATTGGTCATCAATGACTGCTTAAGCACTTGGACCAATTTCAGTATTGGGACAATGCCTGATGAAAGTAGTGATTGTATGTCTTGGAAAAGACGATCATAAGTACGTGTTCTTTTGTCTAAAATTTTCCATATCTCATTGTTAACAGTGGGAGGATTTAATTTCTCACAATTTTCAGGAACATGATACTTCTCTGAAACAGATTCAATGTCACACTGTGATGTACAAGCCAAACTAATTAAGTCAGCCAAAGATTGTGTAATAGCTGGTCCTTTAACTTTTGTTTTAATCTTGGGCAATTTCCAGTCTGATCGATCTTAAACCTGATCAGAATCGTCAAAAAGACTATTTTTCAACTTAGATGTCATGTTATTGCTAGAGTCTTGGGCATATTTTCGTGCACCTATAGAATCATTTGCATCTGAATCTGTAAATTCATTTTCATTTTCAACCTCTATTCTCAAATTTGGGGCATTCTGGGGGTCAAAACCCTCAAGGTCATCATACACTTCCTCTACTGGCATATCAAAAATGCCCAGCTTTTTTCTCAGTACATCAATATCATTGGCAGACAAATTATCTAAATCAAATAAGCCTACACTTGTTGACTTAGGGGTTGTTTTCTTTGTGGCTTTTTGCTTTCCCTTTGTCTGTTTTGAGTCATTTTTAGAATTATTATTTACGTCAGTTCGTGTCGAACTTTTATGTATTCGCTTAACAACCGATTTAAGCTTTCGTTGTTGGCACTGTTTTGGTTCGGCGCTATCTGCCTCGAACCCCGAAAACTCACCTTCGCTTTCCGAAGATGAGAACAGAACATTTGCAGTGTACTCGAGAACTTCGTTCTCGGACTGGCTCATTTTAATTTTAACCAGAATTACAATTAACAAATAAATAACAGCAAAGAACTGTAAAAACGGAAACTTTTGTAATAATAAACTCAACAAATACCTGGACTACGTCCTAGGTGGAGCCAATATAATTTAAAAAATATCGGGCCATGTGAAACTCACCGATAAAATCGTGCTCTCGCTTCAAGCGCCGAAAAGACAATGATTATCCGGGTTCTTCGATGTGTACTGTGCGGAGCGTAGTGCATGGTGTATTTTCCGGATCTTTATAATTGCGGGCCGTATGCGCAGCGTCTGACAGACATGCTATTGATACATGTAAAGCCAAAGGCTTTACGGAAAATAATGTTACATCATTGTTAACATTATTATATTATGTTGGTTATCTGGTTTATTAAGTGAAAACAAGTTATTTATATAAAAATAAAGCTTATTAAGACTTATGAAGGTACTTGCTGTTATTTATGTATTAATTAAGTTTATTAACATACTTCTAAAAGTAATAAAAAAATACAGTCAATACCATCATTCATTAGGTTCTTAAAATTATTGTTCTTATTAATAAAGTCGGAATAACTGGCGGTTGTCACACCGCGATAAAGTTGCACAACTTTTTTGGTGCCAGTGAAACCCCTGAATATACTATTCATACAAGGAAGATATCGCCTACTGAATGTAATAAGTCATGTAACTGACATTTTTATACATTTTTACTTTTTTCCATTTTTGTGTTTATTAAGGTGACATACATCAACTGTTAAAATATTAAGTCAACCTTTTTGGTAAAAATAATGTTTTTATCAAATTTTTGAAATTGACATAACAAACACATGTCAATTTCTGAATGCAAAAAGTAGCGTAATTGACATTTTGTGAAATTTTCAGGAGACGCAAAAACATGGTCTATTAAAATAATAAACATGTTTCCGTATTCAAATTTTCTGATTAGTATTATAATAACACTTGAAAAACGAAACAAAACTCCAAATTGATATGTCTTTTTACAAACAATAAAAATTAAAAAGAAAGGAGCAGTTACCATAATTTTCAATACTGAAATATTTTGAGCGCAAAAAATAACGTAAGTGCTCTTACTGTATTTTTGAAAATGTCTGAAAATATGCTTTCCTGAACAATTCACAAAATGGCAGTTACCCTAGTTATTACATTCAATAGACGATATGATTTTATTACATTATTTAAGGACATTTTCATAATATTTAAGTGTTAAACATGCTTTTACTATACTTATGCATTGATTTCTGAATTTCACAGTTTGTACAAGTTTGCGACTCGTTTTTCACAATTTCAGTAGTGTGCGACTCATTTTTTCACAATTTTGAAAAGTTCGCAACTCATTTTTCACAAAATGAGGGGGCCAGGGCCGCTTCACAAAATCAGGAAAAAAAGCCCTGCTTGGATGTGTATGAAAATCTTTCTGGTCTGTTGAAAAACGTGGCTGGCAGGGTGTTCACTAGTCATGAAAGTTAGTAAGAACATTTTGTTCTAATGACATCTTAGGCTGCACAGAACAGGTCAGTTCCTTTGAATCTCAGGTGAGCGACTTTGGGCCTTTCAGGACCTCTTGTTTTAACTGGTGACCCAACAAATCAAGCTACCTACAAATGTTGATACCTCATATTATATTCAATGTATGTCCTGGACAAAGTTCACAATGACCATTCACGAGGGAAGTAAGTGTGCAATTATGAATGCACTTCCCATCTTAGATATGTGCTCCAATATAAAGTTCCAAGTTGATACCTCTTACAATTTTCGTAATACATGCATGTTCAGTATAAACTAAATTTATGTACATGTATAAAAACTAATGAAGAGCAATAACTATAAATTAAATTAAATATATGAAAGCATGCAAAACAATAAACAAAGGACTGTCACTCTTAAAATATGGGAGCAAGTTATGGTTCATGTGCACTGCTCTATCCCTAATTAGATAAAACAAACGTATTAGTTTACACCTCTTTTAGTTTTTTGAGACATGTCCTATACAAAATGTATATACCAACCCTTGCAAAAGACAAAACAAGAGATGTGTTTGTCAGAAACACAATGCCCCCTATTGCGCCGCTTTGAAGCCATAAATTTGACCTTTGAAATTGAAGGATGACCTTGACCTTTCACCACTCAAAATGTGCAGCTCCATAAGATACACATGCATGCCAAATATCAAGTTGCTATCTTCAAAATTAAAAAGTTATGACCAAACTTTAACGAAGGTTAAAGTTTTAGGAAAGAAAAATACAATGATATTTGGCCTTTGACCTTGAAGGATGACCTTGACTTTTTACCACTCAAAATGTGCAACTCCGTGAGATACACATTTATGCCAAACATGAAGTTGCTATCTTCAATATTGCAAAAGTTATCAAACTTTAACCAATGTAAAAGTTTTGGGACACACAGACAGATAGACAGACAGACCAAAAACAATATACCCCTGATCTTTCAATCCGTGGGCATAAAAACAAAGACCCAAAGACCCATTCACGTATGGTAACCAAAAATTGTATCTACCTCTATAATATATGTATGGAGGAGCACTACAAATTTAAATTATATTACAATTAAACAAACATATATGTGCTTATTAGATAAAGAAGCAAGATGAGTGTTGATCACCCAAAAACTTGCATGCCTAAGTAAATTTCGAAAAAACAAACAAAAACAGACAAAAACCCGTTCATGCCCTTCGCTTAGGCCCTAAGCAAGGGTCACCGAAACTGGTATATACCTCCATAATATCATGGATGAACCATCTTTCGACCTCTTTTTCACACGTCAATTTGAGTAAAAAATATAATATTGAAAATAGTGAATTATATTAATTAGTACTCTATTTGATAAATAACTTGTTTTTACATGGTTTGCAACTTTAATTGCTATGTAAATCCTTTTTTGATAACAGATTTTTGCAAGTTTCCAGCACATCCATATCTTGTAAAACTATCAATGCCACCAAAACAACGAGTACCTGCTTTCGAACCCTTCAGTGTACACCATTAAAAATAAATTAGTCACATGTTTAGACCATGGTCACGTGATTTAGTGCAGCAGCCAAAATGTGTTAATTGTCATGCAAAGTTGAGAACAAAAATTAGACCATGTTTTTAAAGTTCTTTTGAGGAAAATCCTGTATATGTAAACAGCATAAAGAAATACAATGATTTTTACTTGTTTTATGATTATTCTATCCTGGTGTCACCAGTTTTCGCCGATGTAAGAAACAAACTGTTTTTTTACAATAACGAATACACACAATTTGAAAACTTAAATAACTGTGAGGAAAATTGACCACTTACCAACTCAGATTAATTGTTTTTGTCGAGTTATTTTATGGCTTCAAAAAAGTAAACACGTCCATTTACAGGTCACTATATATAAATGACAGTGTTAGTGACGTCACCTATTTTCGCCGGTTGCACATAAACTGGTTTATAAGGGTCGTTCAACAAGTTATGTAAGAGTAAGCAAAGGTTAGTATTAGATACTAACTGTCAACATAATATGTTTGTATTTTATGTACAATTAATAAACTGTTTTCGAAATTAACGGTTAATATAATATGTTTGTATTTAATTTACAATTTTAAAACTGTTTATTCCTCTTTGCTTGCACATTTTGGGCACAGAAACTGATCACCCCTCCTCAATACTTGTACAGGTGTGCAAAATGTTAAATGAACCCAGCTGTCACAAACATCACACTGTGCCCATTTTACCAAAGTCAGACTTATGCAATATTTTAGTTCTGCAGGTGTGAACAGTTTACACACGCTGCACTTTTCAGAGTCGTCGACATCGTCCTCAGAGGTGGCAGCTTCATGATGAATTTCATCCAAGACATTTGAAGGGTTCATGGATGAGGTACCAGGTTTATTAATTGGGTTTGCAGATGTTGTTGGTGATATATTTTTTACTTCCACCGATGATGATTTTACAGACTTTGTTGGTTTATTTCTATTTAAATGTTCTTTAACCTTATTGTACACAACATCTTCAGTTATTGCTTTACCTGCAACAACTTTACTAAGAGTTTTTCTTATTTTTGCAGGGCGTACATTATCAATAATTGGCGCGCATCGTTTTTCGAAAAAATCAACAGATGTTCCATGAGACTCTTGCACTAATTGTGTTTGGGTGGTCTTTGCAAAAGCAAGAGATGGTGCAATAGCAATATCACTTATGACATTGGCATTGAATGGGTGTATTCCACATCGACGGAAAGCAGACTGAATGTTCACGGGTGTAAGCGTGGCTGTGTACACCTTACATGCAATACAACATACATCATTTTTGGTAACAACATAACCCCCAGTAACTCTAATATGGTGATGGCATGCCGCATTCCATGCATTTTCAAACGGACCGAAACACGAGACGTCCATGGGTTGAAGTATGTGGCTACAATGGGGCGGAAGAACAAATTATATGATTTGATTTTGCCCATTCTATTAAACCAATTGAGACATGGCTTTTATGACCGTCATACAATATCAGGATGGGGTTGTTAGCATCACGTGTTGGAAGCAAGGGTTCAAGATGGTATTTTATGTAATGAGAAAATATGTCGGTATTGGACCAGCCGGAGTCAGACACTGTCCCATACGTTCCTGGTGTTGATCCTTCTAGTAGGGATGCATGCATTCGGGCACCAGGAAATATGAAATATGGCGGAATTTGTTGCCCTGAAGCGTTACCTCCACCAATAAGGGTTACCGTCTGGGACTTACCAGCTGTCACCGCCTGTGCTTTGTAGGCCTTGCCTGTAACAATTTTAGGTGGTTTGTGATTTGTACTAAGACCTTTTTCGTCAATATTGTAGATTCTGGATGGCTTGTCTGTCAAATGATATTTGGTTAATATATTGTTTAATTCTTTAAAATAGTTTTCAATTGTGGTCTTAGTGGCACTTCTGGCCCTTGCTATTTCAAGTGATTGAGGTTTTTTTACCTTTAACTCCGGCCATCTACCCAAAAACCCATACAACCATTTCAAACTTAAACTTTCACCCTGTTTTTTGATTCCCAAATGAATGGCATAATCAGAGGCTAGGTTAATTGTTTCTTGACGAGAATAACCCATGCCAATTTCTGCCATAGTTTTAATATGCTCACAGAGCAATGTTTCCTGCATGATATCAAAGGAAGGGGAAGGGCCAGATTTCACTGTGTCTATGTCAATTTTTCCACGAACTCTGTCTTTTAAAGTGTTTATCGGAATACCGAACTTTTTAGCAACCCTCTCAACAGGAAGCCCTTGTTCAATACACATATTGAACGCATGTGTAAGGTCATCATGTGAATAACCGGCCCTGTAGCTGCCTCTTTCCGAAGGAGGGGCCTGAAAATAGACTTGGTAAATCATGAAGTGTGATAAGGAGATATAGCACGCATTTTTCACGGGCTTTTCATATGCTGTCAAATATTTGACATATCGCGCCTATGTGACGTCATACTGTGTCTGCTGCACAATTTACAAGTAAGATAATGAACAAAGTCACTCGTTTAAAATAAATAATATAGGAAGTACCAGGAACGAAAAAGGGCATTAAGAAAATTTGCCTTTTGTTGCAGGTTAGTTTTCATCTGTTTATTTCTTACCTTTCGGATGTCCATTTTAAAAAGAAATCACGGTGTATTCATCCGTGACAATGTTGTTTATTCTAGGACTAGGTCAACTGAGAAATCTCGCGTGACGATATATAGGTTATATTGCACCAAATGTTATCGGCGAAAATAGGAGAACGGCGAAAATAGGTGACGTGACGATACTTATTCTAACTGTTTTTTACGCATTTTCGTCGATTTGCTGCTATGTGTAAGTCGTCGTTAACAAATTACTTTTACACAAAAAACGGTGACGTAGTGCGCATGCGCACATGCAAATAAAATCTAAACAAATGAAGGGTTTGAAAGGAGGTGAGGTTTCAGAAGAGGTACTTTAACGATATATGCATGACGGAGCACAATCATTAAAATGAAATCGGTTAAAACAAGAGAAGTGTTTGTTAGGAACAGAATGCCCCCTACTGCGCCGTTGATACATGTTTTTGACCTTTGACCTTGAAGGATGACCTTGACCTTTAACCACTCAAAATGTGCAGCTCCATGAGATACACAAGCATGCCAAATATCAAGTTGCTATGTGAATGGACATAAAAGTTATGAGCATTTTTCGAAACCTAAAGTTAAACGCGAAACCTAAACGCAAAGTGTGACGGAAGGACAGGCGGACAGACAGACGGACGGTCCGATCACTATATGCCCTCTTTCGCCTTAATCGGGGTAATACAAACTATTAATGCTAATCAGTCAAAGAAGCAAGATGAGTGCTATCTTAATTCTTATATGTTTACCTGCATTTAAAAAGGCTGCGCGCGTTCTATATTCTTCGAATTTACGTCGTCTGCAATGACGTCACGATCAAGCACTTGTCTCATCTTGATTTGAAAGTGTATGGAAAAAAGCCTTTTATAACATTGATTCTTGATATTTCCGAAACAGAGTTGACTTTTAAATATTATTGTGTTAAAAGGCATTTTTGACGCGCGTGGTTCCGTACAAAATCTGACGAAAATGAGTGCAAATACGATGTTTGGGATACTCGTCTCGGGTCGATTGGTAAATTTGTCCCATAATTTCGCGATGAAAAATGTTGAACTTGTATTGAAAAACACTACCACCGGTTACAAACAACTATTCATTTATTTATTTGTTGGTTTTGATGGCTGATCGATTTTAATTTACAAGTTATCAGGGATATTAATTCATTTTCTATTTTAATGAGTGATTCAATTTGATGATTTGTTACAAAACAAACATTTTTTGTTTATCAAATGCCTTCGTTTGTTGACATTTTAAACAGATAAAACTAGATAGTTTCAGAGGAGTAGCAATATTACAGTCGATCAGGTAGTTCCGGATCTCTGGTAATTCCGAATCAATTCTATGATTTAATTAAAATATTATTCTAAAAGATATTCAGGGTTTTTTTTGGCCCGATTTTATAGCCGAAATTCGGCTATGTTCCCAATCCCAAAAAGTATACTTTTTCCCAAAATGTGGCAAAATATTCCCAATTTCCAAAAAAAAAACAAAAAAAAAAAACATTTTTTTTTTTTTTTTAGAAAGAAGTCTTATGTGTATTGTATCTCAATTTTAATTCAATTACATCTAACAAAGTATAATATGATTTTTTTCTTATAATTTGAATGATTATAAAGAGTTAAATCAAATTTAGTATTTCCCTAATCAGTGGACTTTTCGTGTGGAAAAAAAGGCTAATGAATTAATTTTCCCAATTTCATGAAAATGCTGATAAAATTCCCAATTCCAAAGCCATGGGCTATCTTCCCAAAAAGTGGAAAAAAAAACCTGATATTGACACATAAATGTAACTGTGATTTTTGGAAAATGTTATCAATTTCAAGCAATAACAAAGTTTTGCTTCTTATTTCAACGATGTTTTCATTGAAAATTACGCTTTAGGAACTATCACAGTCGTGTCATTTTACCGTCGCACCGTCTATCAATAACACGCGTCAACAATTGAAGGATGATTTAGAAGCACATTTCCTTGGTAAATGCAGGGACATATGGTATGAATTTGTTTATTTATTATTATTTTTAACAGAGACGTTATCCACATCTCTGTTTTAAATTCCTGTGAGTGATTTTAGTATATGTTAATGATTTATGGAAATAAAAGCATGGACATTGCACCTCGTGTACATGTCAGTTGCGGATCAGCTGATTGGGGAAAATCTCAAAACAGTTGTTTATTGTTTAAATACTCAGTTTGTAATATTTTAAAGCTCTAGCTACATGTACCACAAAAGTTTTTGTATATATATGAAATGAAAAGTGCATAGTTTCTCATAAATTTGATATATTGTTCCATTGGAATTATTTAATGATAGTACTATTTTGTGACTTCAATGTCGATAAATACAGAGAATAAGATTGAATTCTGTTTATTCTGTCTGTCTGTCTGCCCCTAAACTTTAACCTCGCTCATAAAATGAAACTTTATGGACCTGGTTCTCCATATTTACATGTTCATGCATCTGATTGAGATCTATTATGCAAACCAGTTATGAGGCATTAGGTCTAAGTCACAAGGTCAAGGCTAACACATACAGTAAGCATTTGTTGCATGCATCTTGGTTTGTTTTTATGTTTATGCGTGTATTAATAAGTTATAATATTTAAAGTTATAATAGCAGAGTAATAAAAAACCAGCGGAGTGCTAAAAACTGTACTATAGAAAAATATATGGATTAATAAATAATGGTAAGATGTAGTGCTGGAAGGAGGTTGGTAATATTTTAAATATTTATCCTATTTTTAGCTCACCTGAGCATAACGTGCTCATGGTGAGCTTTTGTGATCGCCTTTTATCCGTCGTCCGTCGTGCTTCATGCGTTGTGCAGCGTCAACATTTGACTTGTTAAGTCTCTAGAGGCCACATTTATTGTCCAATCTTTATGAAATTTGGTCAGAAGATTGGTCTCAATGATAACTTGGATGAGTTCGAAAATGGTTACGTTTGCTTGAACAACGTGGCTGCCAAGGGGCAGGGCATTTATCTTATATGGCTATAGTAAAATCTTGTTAACACTCTAGAGGCCACATTTATTGTCCGATCTTCATGAAACTTGGTCAGAAGATTCATCACAATGATATGTTGGACGAGTTCGAAAATGATGTTGGTTGGTTGAAAAACATGGCCGCCAGGGGGCGGGGCATTTTTCCATATATGGCTATAGTTAAACCTTGTTAAAACTCTAGAGGCCACATTTATTTTTCGATCTTCATGAAACTTGCTCAGATGATTTGTCCCAATGATATCTTGGATGAGTTCAAAAATGGTAACCTTGGCTTGAAAAACATGGCTGCCAAGGGGCGGGGCATTTTTCCTTATATGGCTATATATGGCTATAGTAAAATCTTGTTAACTTTCTAGTTTGCTCAATCTTCATGAAATTTGGTCAGAACATTGGTTTCCTGTGTAGTAAAGTTCTGTTTTATTATGTCAATATTATGTGACATTAACTGTATTATGTAATTTTTCATAACACAGAATGTTCATAGTTAACATAACTGTTTTAGTCATTAACACTTATGATAAGCCTTTCAACTAAGAGATAACTGAAAGAAAGACAACATGTACATGATTTTGCAGTATTCATGCAGTATTTATCTCCCTTGTTTAACCTTGTTCAGTAATCTATTTTAGTTCTGCACTGGAATTTGGGAAGATATTGATCATTGATAAATGCATTGTTCTGAGGGAAAATTGACTACTCTGCCATTGATCTCTTCTGAACTGTATAAAATAAGCTGTTTTGGCTGATTTGAACACTTCTTGATGCTTTCTTGAAAAGTTAACAGCTCTTGAAAAAGGTTGGAATTTTGAAATAATTAAACTCTAAATTATTTTTAACACCAGCATCAAGACATTTTGGCATTATTTTTTAAATTATTCTTTTATTTAGATTATTATGCCCCCCCATCGAAGCAGAGGGGGTATATTGCTTTGCACATGTCGGTCTGTCGGTCGGTCTGTCGGTCGGTCCGTCCACCAGGTGGTTTCCGGATGATAACTCAAGAACGCTTAGGCCTAGGATCATGAAACTTCATAGGTACATTGATCATGACTCGCAGATGACTCCTATTGATTTTGAGGTCACTAGGTCAAAGGTCAAGGTCACGATTACCCGAAATAGTAAAATGGTTTCCGGATGATAACTCAAGAACGCTAAGGCCTAGGATCATGAAACTTGATAGGTAGATTGATCATGACTCGCAGATGACCCCTATTGATTTTCAGGTCACTAGGTCAAAGGTCAAGGTCACAGTGACCCGAAATAGTAAAATGGTTTCCGGATGATAACTCAAGAACGCTTAGGCCTAGGATCATGAAACTTGATAGGTAGATTGATCATGACTCGCAGATGACCCCTATTGATTTTCAGGTCACTAGGTCAAAGGTCAAGGTCACAGTGACCCGAAATAGTAAAATGGTTTCCGGATGATAACTCAAGCACACTTATGCCTAGGATCATGAAACTGTGTAGGTAGATTGATCATGACTTGCAGATGACCCCTATTGATTTTCAGGTCACTAGGTCAAAGGTCAAGGTCACGGTGACCCGAAATAGTAAAATGGTTTCCGGGTGATAACTGAAGAACGCTTATTCATAGGATCATGAAACTTAATAGGTAGATTGATCATGACTCGGAGATGACCCCTATTGATTTTCAAGTCACTAGGTCGAAGGTCAAGGTCACGGTGACCCGAAATAGTAAAATGGTGTCCGGATGATAACTCAAGAACGCTTATGGCTAGGATCATGAAACTTCATAGGTACATTGATCATGACTGGCAGATGACCCCTATTGATTTTCAGGTCACTAGGTCAAAGGTCAAGGTCACAGTGACAAAAAACATATTCACACAATGGCTGTCACTACAACGGAGAGCCCATATGGGGGGCATGCATGATTTACAAACAGCCCTTGTTTCTATTTGGCATTTTCTAAATTAGAAAGACTCTATTCTATTTCAATTACTTTAATAAATTTTTCTTATTTTTACATTTTATTCACTGAAGTTTCCTAATCTCCATAAATATTTTTCTTTAGATTAAATTAGACCTATTTTGTAAACTAGATTTTTGAAGCACTTTCTAGACTAACAGTAACTTATATTTATATCAGTTTTTTTGACAGATTTTGAACTTTTTACATTCATTAAGGTATTTGCTGTTGTTCATTTTTGTAATGATACTTAGATTCTTTAGACTTGGCTTGTACCTGTTCTTAATTTTCTGTCATTGTACTTCATTTTGCGAGTTCTTGGAATAAAAATTGGTGCCTTGGTTTTTACTTATAAATAAATTCTTTGAGTGTATTTAGGCGTCCCTGACTGAATGCCTTTAGTTAATTGAATTACAACCAGTCAGTATTGTCATCCTGACCGGAAATAAGAGTTCGTCAAATAAATACTTCCACATTACATAAGTGCTCACAAAGTTACATAACTTGTAACCATCCTGTGACCGGTTCATTTGCGTAAGCAAAGGAGACAACTCTACCACACCTGGATAGAACAGTTGAGTTCGATAATGGTTTGGATCGGTAAAAAAAATATGGCCGCCAGGGGGGGGGTCTTTTTCCTTATATTTATATAGTAAAAAAGCTTGTGAACACTCTAGAAGTCACATGTTTTGCCTAATCATCATGAAATTTTGTCAAAACATTGGTTATGTGGATGTTACGGACGAGTTTGAAAATGGTCATGATCAGTGAAAAAACATGGCCACCAGGGAGTGGGGCAGTTTTCTTTATATGTATATAGTGACAACATGACTGTGAACAGTCTAGAAGACACATTTTTTCCCAATCTTCATGAAATTTGGACATATCTTGGAAAAGTTAAAAAATGGGTCAGGTCTGTTAAAAAAACATGGCCGCAAAGGGGCCATTTGTTGTTCATTCTTCATGATACTTGGTTAGAACATTTGTTCCATTGATATCTTGGGCTGCAAAGAACAGGTCATTTCTTTTTATTTAAGATGAGCGACTTTGGGCCTTTCAGGCCCTCATTTTAATGTGTATTTATGCTAGGATTTTGCATTTTAGATAATTGTCAAGTTAGACTGATGGGTCCTAAAAAGCACGGGTGCTCTGCACAGTCGTTGGCAAAGAGGCTGAAGCGGATACTTTTATATATCAATGCGGGGACTTTTATATATCAATGTGGGGAATCACTTGGTCAGATTTGAGAAAAAATGAACCGTCAGGAAATCGCAAAATATTCCATGAGTTATCTCCACACTCTGACCAACCAGCGGAAAACGCTTGATACTAGCTGAAACTGCTTCCGGCTGGCCCTATGATAGGCGTTATCCGATTAAAAACAAGTAAGTAATAAGGTAGATGTACCTGTTTGAAGACTCAATTTCTCCATCGAATCGAGGCATCGGAGGCCATTTTTTCTCAAATCTGACCACGTGATTCCCCGCATTGTATATTTTTTCATTATTGTGATCCTATTATTGTTAAATGTTGTCATAATATGTTATTTACCAAAAATTTTACTTGATATTGTTTTCCATTTCTTTACCATTTTTATCCCAGAGGTACTGGTTTATGTTATATTTTTTTGGAAACTTGTACTACATTATTTTTACATTATTGTGATCCTATTATTGTTACACGTTATCATACTATGTTATTTACCAAGAAAGTAACTTGATATCTAGTATTGTTTTCCATTGCTTTAGCAAATTTATTCCAGAGGTACTGGTTTATGTTATAATTGTTATGGATACTTTTATATATTTTTACATTATTGTGATCCTATTATTAGCAAATGCATTCCAGAGGTACTTGTTTATGTTCAGTTGTCATTTTTATGCCCCCGGATCGAATGATCAGGAGCATATTGTTTTTGGCCTGTCTGTCATTCAGTCCCAAAACTTTTACCTTAGTTAAAGTTTTGCGATAACTTTTGCAGTATTTAAAATAGAAACTTGATATTTATAATGCATGTGTATCTCATGGAGCTGCACATTTTGAGTGGTGAAAGGTCAATGTCATCGTTCAATGTCAAAGGTAAAAAAAAATAATCCAAGGGAAGTAATAAGCTTTAAAGGGAGATAATTATCTGTACCTGCCAAATGATAAAAAAATCAAAGCAGCGCAACAGCGGGCATTGTGTTCCTGACAAACACATCTCTTGTTATAAATACATTTATATAAAGTTCTGTATTTTTTAGGACCTTAGTTATATAAATATTTTCTAGTCATAGATAAAATGTTCTAGTCATAAGCATATATGTAATATTGTCATACATTTTTAGCTCACTTGAGCACCACGTGCTCATGGTGAGCTTTTGTGATCGCCTTTTGTCCGTCGTGCGTCGTCGTCAATATTTGCCTTGTGAACACTCCAGAGGCCACAAATATTGTCTTATCTATATGAAACTTGGTCAGAACACTTGTCCCATTGATACCTCGACTGAGTTCAAAACTGGATCAGCCTGGGTCAAAAACTAGGTCACTAGGTCAAAAAACAGAAAAACCTTGTGAACACTGTAGAAGTCACATTTGATGCCCAATCTTCATGTAACTTTGTCAAAATGTTTGTCTAAATAATATAATGGTTGAGTTCAAAAATGGTTCTGGTCCGTTGAAAAACATGGCCGCCAGGGGGCGGGGCAGTATTCCATATATGGCTATAGAGAAACCTTGTGAACACTCTAGAAGTCACAATTTTTGCCCAATCATCAGGAAACTTGGTCAAAACATTGGTTTCATTGATATTTCGGACAAGTTCGAAAATGGTCCAGATCGGTGAAAAAACATGGCCCCCAGGGGGCGGGGCAGTTTTCTCTATATGTATATAGTGAAAACATGTGAACACTCTAGAAGTCACATTTTTGGGCCAATCTTCATGAAATTTGGTCAGAACATGTGTTTTCTGGAAATGACGGTTGAGTTCGAAAATGGTTCGTATCGGTAAAAAAGCATGGCCGGTAGGGGGGGGTCATTTTCCTTATATTTATATAGTAAAAAAAGCTTGTGAACACTCTAGAAGTCACATTTATTGCCTAATCATCATAAAAAATTCTAAACATCAATTTTATAGATATCTCGGACAAGTTTGAAAATGGTCATGATTGGTGGAAAAACATGGCCGCCAGGGGATGGGGCAGTTTTCTCTATATGTATATATAGTGAAAACATATGAACAGTCTAGTTGTGATAAGCCATAATGTTAAAGAAAGATAACCTGTACATACTTTCTGTACATACTTTCTAATAGTTAACTCCCTTGTTTTACCTTCTGACTCATTTAGTTCACCATTGGAATTTGTTAAACCCCTTGGTTTCAAAACACTTATAGGGTAAATACTTCAAATTGCATATTTTTCTAGTATAATGACATTTTTGGCTATGTTGTAATTTCTTGTGTAAATCTGTACTTATTGTTTTGTCACATTTGTTATCAGTTTGTAGCAAATTAATCTATAATGGGAACTATTACAGAAAGCCATCTTTGAGAAAACCCCTACAGAGTTCCACAGAGTTATAGGACAAAGGCAACATTTTCACCAAAAACCTTATCATGAAAGGAGAAATCCATAATTAATTGCCTGGCAATAAAACACTGGGGAGCAGACAGGGGTTTTTCAGCACTGTCTGCACCTCCGGGAAACGGAGGCATTCCCAAAGCAAACCCGTTCCCAATCGAATTTTGATTGCATTTTTCCCAATTCCAAAAAATAAAATCTTCCAAAATCGTAAAAAGTAAACATATTTTTTATCGAACGAGTGACTTCCCTTCATTCGTGACGTAATAAAGCCTTTAGTGACACAGATTTTTTGGTGTATTTGCCAGATGCATTTACTCTCTGCGATGACGTTCGAACTGTTCCGCATTATACAAGAGTATATAGAGCCGCACAATACACATTCTATACCATATCTGTAGACGCTTATTTTCAATCATGGCTTCGCACAATAGTAAATATTACATTAAAAAAACACAAAAAATAGATGCTAAAGGATGTGTAACGATATAATCGATGTTTTCAAAACGCTCAGAATCTTCCTGAAATTACTGCCGCGAGTAACCCTGAACAGACAGGCTCAGACGATACGCAGCAAAATGTAACAGCAACAGAAGTAATGCCAGGGCCGTCAATCACAAAATCGGCAACTGAATGCTCAGAGCCTTATAAGAAAGTTGTAGTTCAATCGTCATTTAATACATTAAAGTATGAAATGAAATACCCATGGCTCTATTTTAGCTCGGCCAAAAATGTTGCTGTAACTTGTGTTTGGGCAGTGTTTGTTTTGCATGTGTTTATATAAAGAAAATTGTTAAACCACAGACTTATTTAAGCATGATTAATTCATTTTTTTCCCAAAATGAGCCGTTTCACGAAACAAAAATCCTAAAATGGGCAATTTTGTCGATAAAAAATTCCCAATTTGGTCAGACTACTTTTCCCAAAGTAGGCAGAAAAACCCCTGGCAAAGTAATTTGATATCTGCTTGTGACCAGACTGTGTGTTATGATTATAACTGATAAGAAAGATGAAATGTGCTGTTCAGTGTTTTAATTTTCTGAGATCATGATATTATCCATTTGCAAATAATCTGATGAGAATTAAACAAATTACATGTTAAAGGATAATCTACTTGCACAAAATGTTGAATTATTCACTATATATTCTTAAGAAAGTAATCGGGTCATAATTCTTTTTAGCTACATATGAATTAATAATCAATAACAGAATACATATTTGCAGTTTTAGATTATGATAATATAATATATAATTGAATCTGACTGAAAAATAACAGTATTAATTAATTGATAAAGAGACTTTAAAAGGAATCACTTTTCCAGTTTATATTTATATTTTACTGAAAACATAGATATGAGTTTAATTTAATGAAAACATAGATATGAATAGACATAGATATGAATAATCTCCTTACTTAATATTGGATTGTAAGGAGTTCACAGTATATAATGTTACTATTCCCTTGTGTTATATGATACAACATGTACAGAAAAGGTATACAAATGGTAAATATAACTGGTCTAATATTCATAACAATGACGGTTTGAGAAAATACACCTTTTATATAAGAGTTATAGTTTAAACAGGCTTCTTTTTACAGTCATTAAGGTATTTGCTGTATTTGTTCATTTTTAACAATGCTTAGATTCTTTAGACTTGGCTTGTACCTGTCCTTAATTCTCTGTCATTGTTCTTCATTTTTCTAGTTCTTTGAATAAAAGTTAGTTATTTTCGTTAAGGATGCTTTGGTTTTCACTTATAGATTAATTCTCTGAGTGTATTCAGGCGTATCTGACTGGACGCCTTTAGTTAATTGAATTACAACCAGTCAGTGGTGTCATCCTGACCGGAAATAAGCGTTCTTTAATTAGACTCGATACATATTTCCGTATTACAAAGTGCTCACAAAGTTACATAACTCGTAACTGTCCCGTGACCGGTTCAATTGCGTAAGTGAAGGAGACCGCACTACCACAGTTGTTTATAGTGAAACATTGTGAATACTTTTAGTCACATTTTTAGTTCAATCTGAATGACACTTGCTGATCTTCACACATGGTGACAATATGAGCATAATATTTTTTGCTCATGGTGAACTTTTATGATCACCTTTTGTCAATTGTCTGTCTTCTGTTGTGCGTCATGAATATTTGCCTTGTTAACACTGTAGAGGCCACATTTATTTTTGGATCTTCATGAAACTTTGTCAGAAGATTTGTCCCAATAATATCTTGGACGAGTTCAAAAATGGTTCCAGTCTGTTGAAAAACATGGTCGCCAGGGGGCCATTTGTTGTTCATTCTTCATGAAACTTGGTTAGAACATTTGTTCTATTGATATCTTGGGCTTCAAAGAACAGGTCATTTCTTTTTATCTCAGGTGAGCGACTTTGGGCCTTTCAGGCCCTCTTGTTTACATTATTGTGATTCTATTGTTGTTAAATGTTATTATACTATGTTATTTCCCAAGAAGTTATCTTGAGTTTATCAATAAATTGCTTGTATTGAGTATTTATTTTTGTTTTGTTTAACCAATAATACAGAGGAATCCATTTCAAATCAAAACATAAATACTTTTCACATATTTATTCGTCTTGTGTACAGACACACACCCTATAATATTTTTAAATTGTCAGACAGTTGTTAAACTGAAACAAACGAACCTATCTGATGTTTATTTAATACATGCATCATTTTTTTTGACAGTCAAAATAATTGTTGACAGTCAAAATAAGATTTTAGATGCTCCCTGACCAAATAGTCCGAGTGATCCAAAATTACCTGCACTCGATTCAGAACTAGGCGACTTTATGCAAGTGAATAAGTTCAATTTGGCATCTGAAATGTATTGGTAAGTATTAATAAATTAATATGGCCTGAAAGATGAAATATTTTGCCTCAACAATCCAAGTATTTTGAAAGCAATGGCTTTCTTTTAAAAATATTAACACCATTATTTATGCTAGTGATCCGGAACTACCGGACCGACTGTATGGCATAAAATAATAATGTCATTTCACAGTAAATAGAGTGTAAAATATGCATAATCTCACAAAAATTATTTGTACTCTTCCTGGTATATCAGACCATGACATTGTAGTAATAAATTATGATGTATAAGCAATAAATAAACCAAAACCAAGAAAAATACACATATATATTAAAAAAGCAGATTGGTAGACCTTTTAAAGTAATGTTGAACAGGAGAGTAATAGATTACTCAATGGATGTGAAACCAAGAGTGTAGAGGACATTTGGATCAGTTTTAAAAATCTCATTGAACAAGGCATCTCCAAATTCATTCCAACAAAAATTATACAAGAAAAAAAGATCTTTGCCCTGGATAACCATAAAAATTAAAATACTCATTAGAAAAAGAGACAAATTATTTATACTGTCAACACACGCTGGAATGCACCATTTGGCCAAAAAAAACCACCAAGTCTTAAAACATTTAATATGGCAAGAAATCAAAACATCCTATACAAATTACTTGGAGAGCATCTTAGGCATTGATGACACCAACCTGGACCAAAGTTCTTTCTCAACAAAAAAACTATTTTTATTAATTAAAAATGCTCAACAGGATAATCAAGGTATTGCACCTCTTCATGACAAATACAGTGGCGCACTGAAATATATTAACATTGAAAAAGCAAACATTCTTAACCAACAGTTTCAATCTGTTTCACTTCACTGAACCCTCTTTCTCTTGGGCAGTCTTGTCTTCATAAAATCAGAGACAAATGTTGTGATGCTGATCTCCCCTTTCATCTCAGAAGCAAGTACCCATCAATGCCTGACATTTCTATCAGCCTTAACGGTATTCTCAAACTATTATCAAACCTCAAAACTGATAAAGCTGCTGGTCTAGACAACATTAAGCCAGTTATGCTGAAAGAGATTTGCTGACAAATAGCTCCTATTCTCCAAATTTTTCTCCAAAAGTCTATAGCTTCTGGTACCATCTGATTGGACAAAGGGAAATGTTGCCCCCCTCTATAAAAGCAGACCCCAGAGTGACCCATCATACTACCATCCTATAACTCTGACTTGTATTCTTTGTAAACTTACTGAACATATCATAGCATCTAACATTTGTGCTCATTAACCAGGTTTTCCGAAGGAAAAAACTGGTTATTAGATTGGCGAATGCGGGCAGGCTGGCTGGCTGGCGGGCTGGCAGGTGGGCGGGCGGAACAAGCTTGTCCAGGCCATAACTATGTCGTTCATTGTCAGATTTTAAAATCATTTGGCACATTTGTTCACCATCATTGGACGGTGTGTCGTGCGAAATAATTACGTCGATATCTCCAAGGTCAAGGTCACACTTTGAGTTCAAAGGTCAAAAATGGCCATAAATGAGCTTGTCCTGGCCATAACTATGTCATTCATTGTGAGATTTTAAAATCATTTGGCACATTTGTTCACCATCATGGGACGGTGTGTCGCACGAAAGAATCACATCAATATCTCCAATGTCAAGGTCGCCACGACTAAAAATATATTTTTTTAAAAAAAAAAACTTACAAAGGGGGTTAATTTTGTTTGTTCATTTCAAAAGTTCAGTTTGAGTTTTCTCCCTTTATCAGATTTTTTTTTTCACAATGAAAACCTGGTTTTGTGACAATTTTGTCCCTTGTTTTACTAGATACAATATATTATATGATCTCCAACATGGTTTTAGGGAACGCCGTTCCTGGGAAACGCAACTCATCCAACTGGTAGATGACCTCGCGAGAACCCTTGTTGCAGGCCAGCAGTCAGATCTTATTCTACTGGACTGTGAGTTTAGCAAGGCTTTTGACAAAGTCAGCCATTCTAAACTTCTCTATTAACTTCATGAACATGGTATCAGAGGCTGTACTCTTGACTGAATCCGTTCTTTCTTAATAGGTCGAACTCAAGTTGTCGTACTGGAGGGCAAGAAATCAGATGAAGTTCCTGTGACATCTGGTGTGCCCCAAGGCTCTGTCCAAGGCCCCCTCTTATTTCTTCTCTGTATTAACAATCTACCAGATCACGTAAGATCCCAAGTCTGTCTCTTCGCTGATGACACCGCTGTCTACCTCACGATCAACAACCTAAGAGATTGCAACCAACTACAGCAAAATCTTAACACCTCGGAACAATGGGAAACCAAATGGGAAATGCATTTTAACCCCAGTAAATGCCAAGTTCTTAATAGAACCTGAAACAAACATAAAATCAAACATAATTATATATAACATGGCCATATCCTTGAAAGCGTACCAAGTGCAAAATACTTAGGAGTAGACTTATCCATAGACCTGTCTTTCAACACTCACATGAATAGAATATGTACAACAGCAAAATAGAACACTTGGTTTCCTTAAACGTAACATCCAAACTAAAAACAGAAAAGTAAAAGAAACTGCCTATAAAACACTTGTTAGGCCTCAAGTAGAATACTCGTCTCCAGTCTGGTCGCCATACACTAAACAAAACATCAATAAAATCGAAATCGTTCAGAGAAGAGCAATCAGATGGATAAATAACAGCTATTCCACTTATGATAGTGTCTCAGACATGCAACAGTCACTCGGTATAAGATCTCTAGAGAACAGACGGACTGATGCTAAAATAGTATTATTTTACAAAATTGTCCACTCTTTAGTGGCTGTCCCAGTCCCCATGTATCTTGAAAAGCCCATCCTTTAGCTTATAGGCAGATTCACACAGTTGCTTATTATAAATTCTCCTATTTTCCTAGCACAGTCATACTATGGAACAACCTCCCATCTGAAATCGTCCTCCTGCCAACGCTTGAATCCTTCAAGCTGGCAGTAAGCCAAATTTCATACAATCAGTTGCGGCAGAGTGTGTTTTTAACCTGATTTTAACTCTTGTCTATACATATACTAACACTTTCAAACTTTTTTTCAGTCTTACCTTCTTTTTTGACGTCTCACTGTAAATTCTTTATTGTACAATATTGTATAAAACTTTTTCTCGCACTGACTGCGCGATCTGTAAATAATAACCAAAAGATAGATAGATCTCACTGCTGTTTTGAAACGTCATATATTCAAATCATAAATATGTCCCTTTAAATAAACAACTGAAAAGCATAAATTTTGATAAAATCAATTCAATTCATATGTGCATTGTCAATTGAATTCAATTTGAAGTTTATCGGTGGGGTGTCCATTTGATAAACCATTGAATTAAAAGAAAAAAAAAGAAGTTTAAAGCCCCATAAAAACTAAAAATCAATTAATATTTTGTAAAATTAAGATAACCCGTACAAAATCAGTGTTCCTTAAAGCAATAACCAAAAGTTCAACGCTCGATGTTGTATGCTTACATAGATTTGATGAGATACAAAATGTTGTTGTTGTTGTTTTTTGTTTGACAATATATTCCATGTTCCGGCGACAATATCCAAATTATGTACAAGTGAACACAAGATACGCCTAGGGCAGCATCGACGCAGTTCTCATGAACATTAATAATGTTGTTAAGCAGAGCTCAAGCCAGGACGGCCTGCTCTTTGCAATTCAGCAACTAAAAAAGAAAAGACAGCATGCCTGAATGAAAGTGTATGTGGGGTAGTAGATAACTGTGTTTATTAATCTTTTATCTTTAAATTTAAGCACACTTACTTTCCTGCGCTTTTAGTTAGGTCTGCGCGTTTGCTCGTAAATGTTCAGATATTGTTGCAGGAAATTCACATACTATACTGCCCAGGCTTATCTGGGACACCAAATTACGCAAATACATTAACCCCACTTTTCCCGGAGCATGACTCATATATTGTAGTTGTATTTTTTATGATAATTTCATTGTAAAATAATTATATGCACAATGACCTTGGCCTATGGAATAGGTAAATTCGTAGTCCCATTTGCTATGAAGACAAAAAAAGTTTCGCTGACCGCTAGATCTAATAAATGAGACATTAACAATACATTTATTGCACTTTGTTTATGCCTTAATGTGGCATAGTACATGTTATATATATTTAAATGCTATACATGTATTTAACACAACAGTAGAGCTACATTTTATATCCGGCAAATTTACTTCAGAATGGCAAATAGGATTTTTAAAGTTATAATTTTCATAAATTTCCATTATTTTGGAAATCAATGTACATGTAACATAGCACTTTTATTCTTAGTACAAATGACACATTTTGTCCTCCATTTATAGGTCCAAACAGAATGTCAGCTAGTGAGTGAAAACCAGGTTTTATTTAATATTCCGGAGGCAGACAATATCAACCACATAGTTGTCTTCATGACAGGACAAGTCTCTTTTCCCGAGGGATATGGAGGTGCAGGTACATACAACTATAATGTTGTGAAGTTTTACAACTTAAAATCCTAGTTCATCAATGGACTCTGCTTGCAACACAAGTTTTGAAATATTAAGTTACAGTGTTGTTTTTTGCAGTAGCAACAAAAGATGAGAAAACGCGAAAAAATCATAACTTTTTAAAACAACAAGGTTGTTCGACTTTGAAATGCTTTTATAGCCCAAGTAAGTCTTTAATTGCCATGGTTTATAATTATATTATGTCTACACAACACATTTCAGTGACTGTTTTCAGATTCTTACAATTGCTCTATCAATTGGTAATGCAAGTTGCGGTGCATGTCAATTGAGAAACTGTAAAGTTGAACAAATTTAAATTTCAGTGTATTTTTCATGGCCAAGCTCCTCTGGTCAGTCATGGATGCTTTTAGGACATATAACCAACAGCAAGCCAAGTGCAATTTTCAAGATTACAAATCTGAAGCCATCAGGTAACATTTTGGTATCACACTTTTAAATTACTATGCACTGAACATATTTGGGCTTAAATTGCAAGACTCCAATTTGGGGTTGATTGGTGTTCAATAGTAGCGCATGTTTTTATCTTATCCGGTGTGTTTTTTCACCATTTTGGGAATAGGGCCTGGTCCCTTTGGATGGGGAAATTTTGTGGCGTTTTGACTAAAATTGGGAAATTAGTGTTGTTTTTGTTTTCCTAAAAAATGCTTCAAAATTGAGAATATAAGTGTTTTCAGTATTTTATTTACTAAGGTTGAACTTATATGGATGGGAGATGAACAAAATACATGTGTATTGAGATCTAAAAATGATTTTTTTTTAAACCTTCCATTGGGGATTTTTGCTCCCATTTGGGAAAAAATATATACTTTTTCCAGAGGGAATGGGGCCGATTACCGGACCCGATTTTGAATGAAAAAAACTCACTGTTACCTGAACGCATAGTGCTCATGGATAGCTTTAAGGAAACCTTATTGTCAGTCATCCCTTAGTGTCTGCGTGCATAAGGTGCTTAAAAGTTGTCTTCTATTGACATCTCCTCTTAACCCCTTGACTGATTTGAACAAAACATCACAGTGATGATCAATCGGGGACCGTTTTCACAGTTATTTTAATTGTTCTGGTCTTTTGCATATGAAGGTCACTGAAGCTTAACAAATGTTTGGAAATGAAAACTTTTTCTCTCTAAACCCACAAGGTTCTTGGTTTTAATTTATGGTGGGTAAAATTGTCTAGGTGTCCTTCAAAAGTGTCTTCAAATCATACACCTGGGGTAAAAACTTGCCACGCCCAACTGATCACATAATTTATATCGTTATACAACTTACATAGTTAATATCTTTAAAATATCTTCTATGAAACTAAAAGGGTAAAGGGTTTAATATAACAATTGTAATATTGTATTGTTATCATTTACAAAGTTTGTTCAAATTATGCACTTGGGGTCAAACTTGGTTTCACACGCTGGTCATTGCTTGTTTTCCTTGATTAAGGTAGGTACGGATAATACAAACTTTAAAAATCTTCCCTGACACCTCAGGATCTAAAGTGTTTTTTATTTTGTATGTTATGTCACATAGTGATCCTCTGCTCAGTTTGTTCAAGTCATGTCCCAAGGTCCAAATTTTGCCAACCTTAGGGGTCAAACAGTGTTCTCTAACAGAACTGACAGCCGGTGATTTCACCAGTTACTAACAATCTTGGCTCTTGCTGCTTTTTCCAAATTTCCCAAAATGCCTGTTTTAGTTCCTAGTGGCAGACTACTTTGAAAATAAAACTGGCTATTCAAATTTTTATCGAGAACACTGGTTTAAATGATTTATAAAAGTAAATATGAATTAACTTTAAAAAATCTTTTCTGAAAGTGCAAGGGTCAGGAGTTTGATATATTTTTTGTGGAACATCATATATTTTTCCTCCAAAATTATTCCAATCATACCCTGGTAACAAAACAAACCATCCCCTAAGGCCCACATGATTTCTTTAGACTTATGTTGTATATAACTTAAACTTATCTTATTACCTGAAACTGCAAGGGTTTAGAATTTAAATATTTAGTGTGCAACATCAAATGGTTGTCCTCTACTCATCATCATCATCATTGTTTCCTTGACCGTTCAGGCCATTTGGGGGAAACAAGGGGCAATGAAAGAGAGATCCTCTACCAGTTAGGTCTGTTGTGGGCTGTTGTAAGTAGCTTATCTGATCCATATGGTGGTATGTTCACCCTTTCCCATTGCCTTCAGGCTTTTCTTCTTACTGCCTTGACTGCAACATCCCTCTGTGTTCCCTGAAGAATAGTGAATCGTGCTGGATGACATGTCCAAACCAAGCCAGCTTTTATTATTTCACAGTCGCCAAGAGTGTTTGTTTGGCTGCTGTCATGTCTCAGACGTGCTCTGTGTAAGAGATGCTCATTGTTCTGAGACACTTGTGTTCAAAAGGGCTGCATTCTGTGTCAATGTGCAGCGCCCAGGTCTCGCAGCTGTACAATAGGATATGGAATTGGTGGGGATGCTGATTGAGCTGCTGGTCTGATCATTGGTACGGTTGCAATTGCAATTCTTATTCCGACCTCTGCAGTACTGGTACCATACTTAGACAGGGTTTCTCCCAAGCACTTGAAGCTGGTCATCTCCTCCAGATTCTCGCTGTTTATGATGATAATGATGTCTGCTAGGATATTATTCCTGCTGTTCACCATGATCTCTGCTTCGTCCATGCTGATTCATAAGCTACTGCACTTTCATAGTCTGTTCCTGAGACATTGGAGTCTACTGCTGATGCCATGCATTAGATCAATGTCATTAGTGAATCTCAAGTTAGATATGAGTCTGACACCAACGTAGATGGAGGGTTAGCTAGTGGTCTTGGATGGTGTTCTTTAGTATATTTTCTACGCAGAGGTTAAACAGGATATGGATGAGCAGAAATCCCTGGCGGGTTCCCTCTGATGTCCGGAAGAGGTCACCCATCTGTCCATTAAGAAGGAATGTGCTACCGACTTCATTGATAACTTGTAGCAGCCCTTCATCAATGTTTAATCCTCCAAGAACCTACCAAAGACCTTCATGCCACACACATTCAGAAACTTTCTTCAAGTAAAAAAGTTGTTGAATAGCTTTTTTCTGAATGATAACAATGCTAGATCTGTTCTTCTGTGCCCAGGCCAACTCTGAATCCAGCCTGCTCCTCTGCCAGCAGTTCTTGGACTTACTTTCCAATCGGTTGAGGATAATGCGTAGCATGACTTTCCTGTGATGTCTTATGAGGCTTATTTTGCAGTTATTCTGCCACAGCTTTAGGTTGCCTTTTTGTAGGGGGATGACCAGAGACTGGGTCCACTCCTTTGACCACTTCTTCTCTTCTAGTGCCTTTATTGCTGCATTCATGTCTTCTCTATTAAGCTCAGAAGGGATGTTGACCATTCCCGGAGATTTTCATGCCTTCAGAGTGCGCACCGCCTCCTCCACCTCTGTCTTTAGTATAGACGGTCTTTCATTATCTATTTCTGGTCTGGGATTATAATGACAGAAACTGGGATCTGGTGGAGGTATAGAGGTCCCTGCAGTATTAAGTCCTCCTATTCATGACTATGGCACTCTCGGTTCCCATCAACATCTGCTATAACACTGGTTTTTGCCTTACTGGTCTTTGCGAGGGTCTTGAGGGTGCCGTAGACCTTACTCCTGAATGTGGTCATTGTTTTGTCAATGTTGTCAATGTTCTTACACTTCTCCTCAATCACTCCTCCTTGGCCTCTTTCATCTTCTTTCTCACCTGCCTGTTCGCTTTCAGAGTTCCGGCTGGTGTTTTTTTCATGCTCTCAGCTTTCTTCTTTTGTCTTGACACCCATGGTTCTTTCTTCTCTCTCCAAAGCACTTCTTCAGCCCATGATATGAGGAATTCCTTGATGTTGGTGGTGATGATGTCAATGCCATTGTTTAGGATATTCAGGATTGTAAACTTGCCACATGTCTGTGATTGACATTCCTCAGCTTTATCTGGATCTTTCAGTTTCTTCGAGTCAGATCCAATGGAGTGTTCTTGATGATAAATTACCGATAGTTCTTAAACTTCGCCTTGTTAATGCTGGACTATAACACATGTGGCGCCAGTATGAATTTGATCTAGTTGTGTACTTTCTCATACTTAACATGCCAGGCGCTGTTCTTGATGGTTTGTGTGGGTGAGCCTGTTAGACAGGCTGAGTTGGTAGCTTCTGGCGAACTCAAGAAGTCTCAGTCCTCTAAGGGTTTTCCTATGCTAAATCTACTGACTGTCCCAGACCGGTAGGCACCTGGTTCATCATTTGGATGCCAATGCCCCAACTAAGTTTGTTCAAATAATGTAAATGGGATTGAACCCACTCCATGGGTTTCTTTTTTATGTGTTTTAAGAAAAAAAACTTACCGGTATATTGTTCTAAGTCTGTTATTACACAAATGTCACAAAATCTTCACAAAACAAGTTAGTCTTTATTTGTCTTAGGTGAGTTACAAAGGGCCTTTAGGCACTCTCATTAAGCAATTTTATTGAAAGAAATAGGTAGGTTGGGAGATGCGAAGAAATTAATTTTGCATAGCATGCTCAATGCCTTTTTCCTACTAATATTTTTGACACATACTTTATGTTTTTTTTTTGTGTGGTCGATTGTCTGTGTCTGTAATATCATTTGAAGATCACTTGCATAATTCTTCATGTTATAAATGCAGAATACAGCAAATCAGATCATCATTTGTTTGTAGTGTTTATGCGGTTTTCAACAGTATTTGTTTTCTTTGTCTAACCATTAAATCCCAGGGGGGGGGGGGGGGTAACTTCCCAAATTTTAGGGTAGGGGTGTCCCGCTGAGACTTCCGATATGTGACCCATTTTTATACTGGAACTCTGATTAAGTAGACCCATTTTGATACAAGATTTTTGAAAAAAGCATACTCATTTGTATACGATACCATTGAGAAAGTGGACCCATTTCAATACAAAAAATTTAATAAACTGGACCCTTATTTGAGCTAGAGAAATATCTAAACTGTCTACGAAAACAGCTTGGTCGCTTTCCAATTCGTCTATGGTAATAGAAATCCCCATTTTCAATATGTTTTCAACTTTAAATAAAATCCTATATTTATGTATGACCGGAAATTAAATATGTTTTCTTAATTTAATTTCAAAGCCTGTGATAACGATTTCTTGATTCCACACATAATCAAAATTTTCTACAAAACATATATTAGAGCTATTATCCAAGATGTCACAATGACAGCCGGGAATGATAGAGTATAATTCCGTGTACACATGTCGCGTAAAGTCGGTTATTTTGACAGTCGTCTAATTCCGACACAATTTTCATAAATCATCTGCAGTAACTGCACTTTTCCCGGCACTTTAAGATTATGTAGATTTCGTCACATATATGGCGTATGTTAATATATGACGTCAGTGCATTTCATCTTGGTCGATCAAGCAACATATAAAAACAGTCAAGTTTCTGCATCTCTCCCGCCACTGAAATTTACTTCTTGATGCCCATTTATATACAAGAATGACATTTATCATACCAATTTTGATACTGATACTTTCAAATCTATATACTTTTATATACAAGCAAATTTCTGATTTCAATACCCATATCTATACTTAGATGCTCAAAACCATACCCATTTCTATAATTTAAGTCAAAAAACACACCCCATAAAATCGGCACACCCCTATATACCCGTGTATAGGAAGTTACCCCCCCCCCCCCTCCGGGGTAATTTTATTACTATCTGTATGTACATGCACATACATTTGTTTTAGTTAAATTACATTACTCATACAATATGTGTTAAATAAAAAATAATCAGGTTAAGGATCATTTGCCTGCACGCATTTTTAGCTCACCTGAGCACAACGTGCTCATGGTGAGCTATTGTGATCGCCTTTTGTGCGTCGTGCGTTGTGCATCGTGCGTCTTCAACATTTACCTTGTTAACACTCTAAAGGTCACATTTATTGTCCAATCTTCATGAAATCTTGGTTAGAACATGTGTCTCAATAATATCTTGGACGAATACGAAAATGGTTCCAGTTGGTTGAAAAACATGGCTGCCAGGGGGCGTGGCAGTTTTCCTTATATGGCTATAGTAAAACCTTGTTAACAAGTAGAAGTCACATTTTTAGTCCAATCTGCATGAAACATGGTGGGAACATGTGTCCCAATGAAATCTTGGACAAGTTCAAAAATTGTTCCGGTTGGATGAAAAACATGGCCACCAGGGGGCGGGGCAGTTTTCCTAATATGGCTATAGTAAAACCTTGTTAACACTCTAGAAGTCACATTTATTGTCCAATCTTCATGAAAATAACTCAGAACATTTGTTATAATGATATCTTGAACGAGTTCGAAAATGGTTTTGGTTGGTTGAAAAACATGGCTGCCAGGATATGGCAGTTGCCTAATATGGCTATAGTAAAACCTTGTTAACACTCTAGAAGTCACATTTTTAGTCCAATCTTCATAAAACTTGGTCAGAACATGTGTCCCAATAATATCTTGGAAGAGTTCGAAAATGGTTCCAGTTGAATGAAAAACATGGCCGCCAGGGGGCGTGGCAGTTTACCTTATATGGCTTTAGTGTATAGTAAAACCTTGTTTACACTCTAGAAGTCACATTTATTGTCCAATCTTCATGAAACTTAGTCAGAACATATTTTTTAGGATATCTTGGATGAGTTTGAAAATGGTTCTGGTCTGTTGAAAAATATGGCTGCCAGGAGGCGGGGCAGTTTTCTTTATATGGCTATAGTAAAACCTTGTTAACACTCTAGAAGTCACATTTTTGGTCCAATGCTCATGAAACTTGGTCAGAATATTTGTACTAATGATATCTGGGCTGAGTTCGAAAATGGTTGAGATCCGTTAAAATAAACATGGCTGCAAGGGGGTGTGGCATTTTTCCTTATATGGCTATGTAGTAAAACCTTGTTATCACTCTAGAAGTCACATTTATTATCCAATCTTTATGAAACTTGATCAGAACATGAAAATGCTTCTGCTTTGTTGAAAAACATGGATGCTGGGGGCTGTTGACACTTTATAAGCCACATTTATTTGCCAATCTTCTTGAGTTGAACATTTGTTCCAATGAAATCTCGGCTGAAAAAACATGTGAATACTCTTGTTATGATATCTGGGCCGAGTTAAAAATTTGTTCCAGTCTGTTGAAATCATTGCCTGAAGGGGGCGGGGCAGTTTTCCTTATATGGCTACAGTTAAACCTTGTTAACAATGTAGAATTGACATTTATTTCCAATCTTCGTGAAACTTTTGTTCTTATGATATCACAGCTGATTTCGAAAATGGTTCTAATTCTTTGAAAAACATGGGTGTTTATGATGATTGGTGGTTATCAACAACAACAAACATGTTTTTTGCTATCTGAATAACCTTTATTAAATATTCTCAAAATGTCATTTAGTAAAATTGTTCTGCAGAATGTTTTACAACCCTTACTTATCATTAATACTTCTCAGGTGAGCAACCAGGGCCACCATGGCCCTCTTGTTGAACATTTTGATCCATAAAACAACAAGAACATATTATTTGTACATAACGTATTCAGAAATATCATATATTAATGTAGACACTTTATTTTATTCTAAATACTAAGACAATGTATGATATATAGTTAGGCAATGTCTAATAATTATATAACAATATTTAATTGATATATTGCAAATGTGTAATGGACTTAACTAGTTATTCAGCAGTGTTTGAGACTTGTGCGAATATGGATGCACAAAATGTAAATAACAATGTGTAAATATATTGGGCATTTTTTATTGTATGAACATAATTTCTTATGATAGACACAGATAATGTACATTGGTCTATTGAACATTAAAAAAAGATTCAGTTTTATGCTTACATTCTGTATCTGGGTTATAAGAGTATAAGGAAAAATTACCCATTTGAAATTTCATGACATGGGCAATATCCTATTGATTTGTGTTATAGTTTCATGACATGGGCAATATCTAATTGATTATTATTTCTAGACGCCAACAACAGCAGCCACCCATTTGGTGATATGGATGCAGAGTCACACCTTGCTCAGATCGGTATTTCCCTGGAGTTAGAGAGCCAATTACAGCAGCAGACCCCGGCCACATTTGCTAACACATCCAGGGTAGAACCATTCATTGAGTTCTCACAGAAAATGTGTGAAAACTTGTTTAATTTTGCCTCGTCCTTCTCTTTGACTCAGTCCCAGATGACTGTAAATCCTACTGAAGTGTTTGTGCCTTTAAGTAAGGTGTCCCAATGGTTTGAGAATTTCAAGAGAAGGCTGGAGCAAAACCCATACTTCTGGAGGTCTTAATTTACAAATTACCTCTACCAGACTGGGTAGCTAATGACCAGAATGCGAAAATGTATAGTCTGATCTGGAGCTTCTGTGGACAC
Organism: Dreissena polymorpha; assembly: GCF_020536995.1. NCBI lineage: Eukaryota > Metazoa > Mollusca > Bivalvia > Myida > Dreissenidae > Dreissena > Dreissena polymorpha. The sequence continues at coordinate 95,977,669 of NC_068355.1, read as the reverse complement.
ATATGGTATAAAAGCCAATTTTGCATAAGGCAGTTCAGATTAACTTCATGTTTAAGGTTCAATGATTGAAGTTTGTTAGTTGCAAGGATGCGAGTAAAATTGACTTGGTGCTAACACTGCTTATTGGCATATCTTTTTTATGCTTTAATGGTAACTAAACTATATTTTCATACACAGCTTTTAAGGGATTCTTAATATTTACATACATACATATACATATTGGGTTAGGGCCGCAGGCTGACTCAGCCTCTAATAGCCCCCTCATGGTCAGGGACCCAGGTTCTATCAGGTATTACTGTGTATAATTGGTCTTCCATGAATATGTCCAATCGGTTTTTAAAAGTATTCAGTGACGGCGCTGTAACGTTTTCATCTGTTAAAAGGTTCCATGGTGTGATTACCCTCTGAGAGAAGAAATGTTTCCTGACATCTTTCTTAAAAGACTTTTTCTTAAGTTTAAGTTAGTGTCCTCTTGTTGTATTAGGATTAAGATAAAAAAAACTTAGTGTACTCAATATCTTCTTTGCCATGCAACAACTTATAGACCTCAATCATGTCCCCACTAAAAAGACTATATGCTAATGTTGGAATCTTAAAAACTTAATCTTTCTGGGTACGGTAAATATTTCACACAATGGACTAGCTTAGTTGCTCTCTTTTGTACCCGCTCTATACTTTCAATATCTTTTAAATATCTAGGGTTCCATATCAAGTTTCTATATTCAAGATGCAGTCTTATCAAGCCCTTATAGAGTTTCCTAAATTGTTTTGTATTTATGTAATGAAAAGTTCTTTAAACAAGCCCAATTATGCTGTTTGCTTTGTTAATACATTTATTAATATTCGCATTAAATTTCAAGTCAGTAGAAAATAGTATTCCAAGGTCACATTCTTGGGTATTATTAGGTATTTCTGTTTTATCAGGTCCTTCTCCTAACAAGTAAGTCATATTTGGATTATGTATACCATAATGAAGAGTACCGGTACTACATTTCGCAGTATTGAACTTTAATAACCATGTATCACTCCACTGGGAAAGTCTATCAGTATCTCTCTGAATTTGATCATTGTCCAAGGGCACTTCAGTTGAGCTGAACAACTTGGTGTCATCAGCGAACAGTCGGATAGTGCTTTCAATCATGTCATCAATGTCATTAATGTATATCAAAAAAAGTGTTGGCCCGAGTACGCTGCCTTGAGGTACGCCACTGGTAACTTCACTCCATTCTGACATATCCTTATTCACAATGACTCTCTGCTTTCTATTATTCAAAAAGGATTTTACCCAACCTTACATTTTCCCATCAATACCATACGATATAAGTTTGTTGTTCAGTCTAGCATGAGGTACGGTATCGAATGCTTTACTAAAGTCAAATATATGCAATCAAAGCTTTTTCCATCATCCAACCATTTAGTCCAAGTCTCCATAACTTCAAGCAACTACAAAGCACATGAACGAAGGGATCGAAAACCATACTGAATGTCTGAAAACTACTTATTATTAATCATTTAGCTAACAATGCGGTCTCTGATTAGTTTTTCCATTATTTTGCATGAAATACAAGTCAAGCTTATAGGACAGTAATAATATAGAAGCATCGTCTCTGGAGCCCTTTTTAAATGAGGCTTTAAAATGGGCATTTTTCCAGTCATCAACAACTTCACCCTCTAGATACGATTGTTTAAAAATAAGTGATAAGGGTACAACTACAGCAGTTTTAATCTCTTTAAGTACTCTTGGATGTAATAGATCCCGGACCAAAAGATTTCACAGAATTTAATTTTTCAAGTAATTTCAAAATGTTCTCTTCATCAATGTTCAGATCACTAATTGTCTGTCCATTACTCCTGTTACTAAGATTTGGGACATTTTTAACATCTTCTTGTACAAAAACACTTTTAAAGAAAGCATTTAACACCTCAGACTTTTTACAGTCATCTTATGCTAATAAATTGTCAGTTCCTTTCAATTTTGCTATTCCATCATCAACTTTTCCCCTTGAGTTTGCGTACTTAAAAAAGGCCTTTGGGTTATTTTCTTGTGATATCTTTTGTTCAAAATCAGCCTGTGCTCTTCTACATTCACGAGTAGCAGCATTTCTATCTCTAATGTAGTATTGAAAAAGAGTATTCTCTTGTTTTCATTTACTTTTGCCAAGAACGGTGTTTCTTTTTGATAGCCTTAAGTGCATTCTTTGTCATCCATATAGGTCTATTCTTTTTAGAGGTTCCAATTTTAACTTTTTTCTTAGGGATATATTTATCCATACAGGTATGTATCTTGTCCCTTAAATAAATCCATTTTTCATTTAAAGATTCTTCAAAAAATTAATCCTCCCACTGGACATTTAACAATTCTGTGGTGATTGCATCATAGTCTCCTTTATCGTATAAGAAGTTTTCTTTGGCCAAGTAATTAACTCTGGAGTTACAGTCAATAATGAATGATATCACAACATGGTCACTTATTCCTATAATAGAATAGTGTTGTAAGTTATTAATTAATAACTCGTCAGTTGAGAACACCAAATCTAGTACACTCGGTTGTTGAGATATTTGGAATAAAATATTTTTATATGAACACATCATCATAGGAATTGTTGTTTGATAATTCTGCATTGTTAAATTAATTATGGCTTAAAATTGTTGATGGTATTATAAAAAAAAGTTGTATTTGGAACAAGACATTCTGGCAAATGACTGTTTTATTATCCCCTGCCATAGGCGGAGGGATATTGTTTTGGCTTTGTCTGTCCGTCCTTCTGTCCGTCCGGAGCCATATCTTGGAAGTGCTTTGGCGGATTTCATTTAAACTTGGTATGAGTATGTATATGAGTAAGAGGATGATGCACGCCAAATGGCATTGTACACCATCACTGAATAACAGAGTTATGGCTCTTTGCATCTTGAAAAATGCTTTTTTTTGTGTCTGGAGCCATTTCTTGGAAGTGCTTTGGCGGATTTAATTGTAACTTAGTATGAGTATGTATATGGAAAAGAGGATGATGCACGCCAAATGGCATTGTACATCAGTTAATAACAGAGTTATGGCCCTTTGTATATTGAAAAAATGCTTTTTTGAGTGTCAAATATCATACTTTTGTGTCCAGAAGCATATTGGCGGGGGATATCAATTCAACGAATTTGCTTGTTTACAATTTATTGGCAACGTTTACAACACAAGCATATTTATTTTCTTGCATTTTAATGATTAGAAAAAATCATCAACTCCTTTTTGTATCATGCATTGAAAAAAGCACTCTGATATTTATTACAACTTTCGTTCCTCAAAAACCCGAACTTCAATTGAACTTCAATTAAATATGTTGCATTGTGTGTTTGTCTGCATACAATTTTCATTTTAAAATTGCCACAATCATGGTTCTTTTTAACTTGTTTATTTCGGGTGATTTGTTTAATTAATTTAACATCATGTATATAATTATATATCTTTGATAATCAATAATATTCTTAATTCACTCGAGTACAACAGAGACATTTTCTGTCAAGATTCTAGATATAAATATACGTAGATATGAAGTAAAGTGGGGCATTCTGAAATCAATATTGGAAGTCTGTCTGTAAGTCTGTTTAGTTTGAGGCGCTCTTCTACACGTTCGAATATACAACATCCATACTTGCTTTGATTGTTCCCTATAATATGGAGTTGTGCATGTGCTATTGTCATATGTTAAAAGATCACAAAAGTTATGCCCCCTTTTCGGCGTACAATTTCTGATAATTATTATGCCCCACTTCGAAGAAGAGGGGGTATATTGTTTGGTTGGATGTCGGTCTGTCTGTCCGTCGGTCTCTCGGTAGACCAGTTCGTTTCCAATCAATAACTCATCAACAAATTAACCGATTTGCTTTGTGCTTCACGTGTACATTGGCCTTGGACAGTAGATGATCCCTATTGAAATTGGGGTCACTTAGTCAAAGGTCACTGTCACAATCAGTGTGAAAATCGTATCCGATAAATAACTTATCAACAAACTGACAGATTGGCTTGATTCTTCCAATGTGCATTGGACTTAAAAACCCACGAGATCTAATGCTACTGGATCGGTCTCTTGCAATAAAAAAGTCTCTGACATCAGCTTGTATGAAAATATTTTAATTTATATGCTATTCAGACAGGTTGCGTGCTAGAATACGTCGATACCTCGATACAATAGGTTCATACATGTTTATTTGATTTCAGAGCTCCAGATAAGGTTTTGTGAAATTCTTAAATTACTACCAGATTTTCAAAAAGAATTCTTAACTCTGAAATTTTATTCTTAACGTTACTACTAAGTTTTGGAAAGTAATTCTTATTTTTTATAAATGACCTAAAAATAAATAATAATGGTTATTTTCATGCAAAAAAATAAAAATAAAAATACTAGCAACTTTATTTATACAAGTTCAACAGTGTTTTTTCAGTATTATACAATTTTATTTTTCAAATACCTTCATTTGCCCAAACTGTGTTTAGATTGCATGCCTTAGATGAATTTTTACATATTTCACAATTAAAACGGGTCTCCCCTTCAATCTTTTCAACGATTAGCCACGGGACTGGTCCCTTCCACTCGTTCAATGTTTTTTGAGTGTTTAAGTGTGGACCCGTCGTGTCGCGTTTTTGTTTAGCTTTTCCGACTGTGTCGGAAACTGAACATACAACATCGTATAAGATCATTTCTATAATGTCTTTCTAAACATTTAACTTCGGCTAACTTTGCGTACAATATGTTAAAAGCGTGTTTTTGGACGCTTTGCAGTTTTTTAGGACGCTCTCTGGGCGCCGCCATTGTTTTTTGACAGATAGACGGTATACGCTGCTTTTATTGGAAAAAATGCGCTTTGTTAAACAAACCCGATAACCATTCTATATAAGCACCGCAAAGATCTTTAATACGCGAAAAGAACTAAATAAAAATCGATACGAACCGATGTAAAAATAATATTCGTAACTTGATTTTGTAATTCTTTATGGTACGACAAGATTTTAAAATAAATACGTAACGGACTTTAAAATAATTCGTAATTACGAAAATACGACCCTTATCTGGAGCTCTGGATTTGATATTGTTTTGTTTACAAACTGTTTGTTAAACACTCTTTTATTCATTAATTAAATGCGTGTTTGTACTCTGTTTTTAGCTCAGCTGTTTTCGGAGAAAACCCGAGGTATTGTCATAGCCAACTCTTCGTCCACCGGCGTCGTTGTAAAACCTTTACATTGGCTCTAAAATCAACGTGCTTCCACCTACAACTTTGAAACTTCATTTGTAGATGCACCTTGATGAGATCTACATGCCATACCCTTTTGGGGTCAAAGGTCAAGGTCACTGCGACCTCTAACAAAAAAATTCTTACAAGCTTTCATTTATTCAAAACTGTACCCGCAGCCGAGCGTTGGCACCCGTTATGCGGTGCTCTTGTTGTACTTTGTATGAATGTGTTTAACAATACATGTAGATATGATCATTTTGTAAGGATGTGGACATTTAAGGCATTTTTTAAATTTAATATGTATTGTATAATTATAATATTATTACAGCTGATTTTGTATTTAAAACATTATTTGTTAAAAGACACAGTCTTTAAGATTTCTTGGAGTTTGATTTCATATCATTGGTATCATAAACCAAACTTACATTGGATAAACAAAACTGCACACAAAAATGATGTCTGTGAATTACATGAATTGTTTCAAAGACATGATATCCTCTCATTATACTGCATTGGTTTCTCAGTTTAAATTTTTATGGAATGGTCTGTTAATTTCTTGATTAAACCTAATTTAAAAAAATGTGTTTATATTAAAGTCCAAACTTACATTGAAAAATCTCAAACTCTGCTTCTAAAAATGGATATGTTATGCAACAAAAGTTTTGTTTTTGTGTTTATGCTGTATTGTGAACAACTACTTTCTATAGTGCTACCATAAATGTTTGCTTTCTGAACGCTGTAATCAATGTATAGTGAAATATTATCTTTATTGTAATTAACTGTCCTGTCAGTACAGCAATTAAGAATTGCTACTAATATAAATTATTCTTTAACACTGTAAACTGTCAAGGTTTTATTTCTGCAATATTAATAATATTGCAGAAATAAAACCTTGACAGTTTATAGTGTTATAGAATAAAAGAAAAGAAAATTGTTGCTTGTGTACTAGTAAACATACTATATGCCACATATACAACTAAAACACAGTATTACATTTTGAAGAATAAAAAAAATGCTTTGTCATGTTCAATAATTCATACCTTATGCTACTCATTAAAGTATCTACCGATATTCATAACAACAAATAAGCCACCGGCTTCACTACAAGAAGTAGAGAAATAAGAGAGCAAGGTCTATTATTAAAAGTGACCTATTGCAAAAACAAACAGCATCACAAGAACATGCATTTTTTGTATAGAAAAAAGAATTTTATATCAAGCGTGGTTTATCTGAAACCATGGAGTTCAAAACCTTTGTTTGCAAATGACTATTGGAAATTGAACAGTATTTCAACAATGAATAAGAGTCTACCAGTGAGCAAGGAAGGGGTATCAGTCATCTAAAGAACACGACCTAAATATGAGTCTACCAACAAACACAATAGGAATACGAGTCTCTAAATAAAGTCTACATAATTATTTACTAAAGACCATTTCGCATGTGACGTCATGGGCACCTGCGTGTTAACATCCGGACTAAACTGGTACCCTTCCCGAAAAAGTGTGTAAAATGCGCATTTAATGCGCATTAAATGCGCATTTAATGCAGCGGTATTGGCACCGTATTATTCACTTTACCAAGTGCATTTTTATGTGCAAAAAATGTGTTTTTTCTGCATTTTCTTCTAAAAAACTACACTTTTCAAGTGTATTAATGCGCTTAAGTGTATTTTTAAGTGTATTTAAGTGTACTAAAGTGCACTAATACGCTTCAAATTTATTTGTTCCCCAGAAACTGCACTTCAAGTGTATTTAAGTGCATTTTAACTGCGTTAATTAAGTGCATTAATACACTCAAGTGTATTTTTTATACTAAAAAATACGCTCAAACGTATTTTTGAGTGTATTAGTGCACTTAAAATACACTCAAGTGTATTTTATAAAAAAATACGCTCAACATGTTTTTAAGCGTATTAATGCACTTAAAATACACTCCAGTGTATTTTATACAAATACGCTCACGTGTATTTTTAAGCGTATTAACGCACTTATAATACACTCAAGTGTATTTTATTAAAAAAATACGCTCAAGTGTATTTTTAAGCGTATTAGTGCACTTAAAATTCACTCAAGTGTATCTTTTTAAAACGAGTATTTTTAAAATGGATAAAAATACACTTAAGTGTATCTTTGAAAAATGAGTATTTTTAAGATACATTCATTTGGATATGAAAAGTGACCAGTTTAAATATGAACTGAAACAAGTACAGCAAATAAACTTTGTAAATAAACATATTTATTAACATTAAATAACATATCTACATTCAACGAAATCACAGCATACAATCAGGCATTTTTAACAGCATGTTTCCCTGTCCCCATACTTTCTTCGTTGCTTTCTTCAATATTGCAAAAGTTATGACCAATGCTAAAGTTTTCGGACGGATAGACAGACAGACGAACAGTTCAACTGCTTATTGCTATATGAAACCTTACCGGGAGCACAAAAATAAGTTAATTTTGTTGCAACAGGTGCAAATATATATAACAAAGTGAAAACAATGGTTAAATAATAATTTTAACAGCACATTTTATTTACAAAGACTTCAGTCTACTACATAATCCATTTAAAAAAAAAAAAAAGCATCTAGTCACATTAAGGTCTCATTGGCCATCGTGCTATGATGTATAATATGACCTTATTTTCTCCCCTGAAGGGTCACAGGGGCAGGTCGATACATCTGTAGTCGAGAAGACGCTGGACGACCTGTAAATAAATCTCAAATACACACATCTGCCCCTACATAATCAGTACCCTGTTTAACTCTGAATGCCTGACAGATTGTTATCTGTTTATTGTTAGTGGTGTGAAAAGGGGTGTTCTTAGGTATTGTCTTGTTATTTTGTTGACTGTTTATGTAACACAGGTCATGTTTGGCATCTTATTATTTTATTGCAAATTAAGAAAATGGATATGATGGTTTCATATGAAACTGAATGTGAATTGCAACAGTTGAAAATATTGCTTTTAAACATATTTTTATTTGAAAGAACATTTACACTTATTTCAATTTATTGGAAAGTGTTATTTATTGACTTAATTCATAATTGTTATTTAACCAGATATTTTTTAATATTGATTAGAATAGACAGACAGATACAAAATAGATAGATAGTTAATTATTACATTTTTATTTTAATGATTTCTCACATCATAGTGATATATTGCGTGTTACATGTTTTGAATAAACTTTAAAAAAAACACTTATGTAGGTTGTTTAATTTTATAAGCAGACAAATTTCAACAAAAAGACCATTAATATAATGTGAAGATAAGAAAGAATTCAGTACAAGCCTGCTATTAAAGACATTGCTGTCCTTTAACTTCAGTTATTTCCTATAGTGTTCTGATTAAGTCAAATGATTAAAAATACACAGAATATTAGAGTTATACTTATTTTTAAGAAGATACACTTGTACAGAAAGCGTATTTTTTGACAAATAAGAAGATACACTTAAATGCACAAAAATGCACTTCTTGCATAAAAAGATACGCTTTGTCTACAAAAGATACACTTGTTTTGAAAAAGATACACTTCTTAGATAAAAAAGTACAGAAAAATACGCTTGAAGAAAATGAAGATACAGAAAAAATGCACTTAAGTGCACTTACTAATGAAAAAGGTGCAGAATTAATACACTTTTAGTAAAAAGCGCAGAAAAAATACACTTTTTTAAGCGTATTTTGGTAAAAAGCGTATTTTATTTTGGGAAGGGCAGGCAAAAGAGACCTAATCAAACATTCGGTTGCCATGAGATGTGAAGCAAAAAACAACATGTTTATTTATATATCTTTGATTTAGCTCTTCAGTTTTAAGTATGTAGTCCTGGTGACAATGTTAGAAAAATAAACCCTTTCCTGCTCAGAAGCAAAGATAAAAAAAGGCCTTTATGAAACCAGCATAAAACCAGTAACTCACAATCCTGATCAGTATTTTAGTGCTCGAAAATAAAGACTTTAAAGATTGAGTCTAGAAAAACAGGTCCAAAACTTTTAGCAAGTTTGCAAAAGGTCAACTTTTTATATTGTTTTAACAAATGGCACTTTATATGTGGTTTTAGATGCTGTTTTAAGTTCAGTTCGATAATACTTTTCTGGTCATATCTATGCAACAGTGAGGAAGATACATAATCAAGTCTTCATCCTGAATTATGTTCATTTTTGCATGTGTATCTCACAGAGAAGGAAATTACTCTGGTTAGTTGGACAAATTAAGCTTAAATAAAGCCTTAACTACAATGTTACTAAAAATAAAAATATTGCTGAAGATTGAACTAAAGCTTGTTCTTCTAGTGATTTAGCACACCCTTACCGCCACCCCACCCGATGCTGCCCGTTGTAATATGTAGCAAGTTTTAAAACAAAAGTTACCACAAGGACGTGGCCAGATTTTACCAAAGTGAATTATTTTTTCCAAAAATGTGTTGACAATTACTATACAAGGTTATATACCAAAATATTACACTGCGGTTTCAGAAAAAAGGCTTTTTATGTTATTTTGATAAACAAATCTTTATCAATTATTTGACCTTTAGGCTTAGTGTGTGGCCATTTTTGACCCTAGAAACTCTGCAGTACAATATTGTATAATATATGAAACCCCTGGGATTTGTGGTTTTAAGAACATTTCTTTAAAGTTTATGTGCTATATACACAAATGTCAATCTAAATTAACTATGTGACTCTCAGGGTATGACCATTATTTACCACAAGAGGTAATAATTTGAGAAAACTTTGTAGAGCAGTTCTCTACAATGTTGCATACTAACACATTTGAACCTTATGGTTTCCAATAAATATTGTAAAAATAGTATAAATTAATAAGTGTAACACTAGAATGTCTGAGTTGAAAAGATGACATAACTTTTTTAAAGTATGCGCACATTTTTTTTATACCAAATGGAAAAATGCCTGCGATGCTAATGTTTAACTAAGGGGGGACATGCTTTCAGACAAATTTGGGTCTGCTGAAAGACCCACAGATATTCTTCAATGGCGAGTATAGCATACCACCCTTTACTTTGAAAATAAAGTATGTATATAGTGAAAAAGGCACTTTTGCCTTTATATGCTAAAAAGGGATATTACTAGTGGGATAACACCCAAAGACCATACAAACCACGATTTTGTGGTTATGGCCTTTTTTTGCTTGAGAAAAGATAGATAAATCTACAAATGTAGTTCAACTGGTGGGCTAAGGCCCAAAGACAATTCAAGTCAAGATTTTATGGTTATAAAAAAAATTGTGCATGTTAAGTAACAATTGATTAAAAGATGTTGCTAACACCATAACATTCCAAAGTGTGCAAGGCATATGGACAACATACAACACAAGAGAGGTCCCCTTTGTAGAGACCTATAGCTCCCCGAGCACTTTATGCAAAGTGTGACCCAACATCTGACAAAAACAAATAATTTAAAAGATATAAACAAACAACAGCATTTTAAAGCAGAAACAATATTTATTTTTGTATGTTCATAGAAAAGTTTCATTTTTTGTTGTTATTTTGTCAATAACATTTTAAATATGTTGATGTTTTGATAAATAAATATATTTGTGTGCTAAAGTTTATGAATTTTTAACTTTTTTTTACCATTCATGATCCGTTTATACTTTTTTTTTTACATTTTTTAATTTTTAACTTTTTTTGTGTACACACCACTCTAAATAACATAAGAAAAAGGTTTGTTAACAAAATGCATATTCAAGAAGGGTTGTCACAAAAATATGACAACAATATTTATTTTTAAGAAGCAGCTGTTATGCAAAACAGTATAAAAAAAGCAAACCCTGCTCATGCTGGATAGAGGAATTATAAAAAAACAACGACATCTTGTATGCACAAACAAGAAATTCTTTTGTAAGCCACTGACTAGGATTTTTTTTGTTTATTGGATAGCAGATCAACATCGATCGTTTCTGTCCAATTTTTAATGCTTTACCACCTTTTGCAAGCCAGATTTGCTTATGACCTAAAACCTGATAACTGCCGCATCCGCGCCAAAAAAGAGTTCGCAATTTATGTCAGAGGTTTCAGTTCTTCCGCAGTATTCATTCACAAATTGACACATAAGTGAATTTCATGTTTAAAGGAATATTTTTTAACAGAGCTTATATAAAAACACCATTAAACATTTGTTGACTGATACGCTTCGCGGAAGAGGGATCGATCATGCTTATGAATAATTAAAATAGTCCACTATTTGCTGCGTCTTAATCACGTGGTATATTGCACTGCTCATGTCATTGAAATATGAGGCCATTAATAGATAAGGGAAAAAACAAGTACTGCTGATCAACAAGGGATGTTGAAAATCCAATACACTATCATGCGTCTGTTGTTCAACCTCATTGAAAGTGAATGCTAATAAAGCGGGGTTAAATCTGATATGTCTGGGAAACGTTCTTTTGTTCTCAACAGGTTGCGGGATTTCTTCTGTATTCTCAATTACATGAGAAATCTGCTACTGTTATGAACAAAAGGACATTTTACAGAAATATAAGATTTAACCCCACTGTACTAGTGAGCCCTATCAACGAGGTTGCACAACAGACACGTGATAGTGTATTGGACTCTCCATATCCCTTGTTGATCAGCAGTACTTTTATTTTTACATTATCTATTAATAGCCTCAGATTTCGAATGACCTGTGGTGCGCAAAATACCACATGATTAAGATTTAGCAAAAAGTGGACTTTTCTTATCATTCATAAACATTCTTTTCTGGGACACATATAATTAAAAAAATGTTTAATGGTGTTTTCTATATACGCTCCATTCAAACATATTCCATTTAACATGATATCACATTATGCCTCAATTTGTGAATGAATAGAGTGGAAGAAATGAAACCTCTGACATAAATGGCTAACTCTTTCTCTGCGCGGATGCGGCAGTTATCAGGTTTTGGGTCATAAGCAAAGCTTGCTTGTAAAACGTGGTATTTACCGTTGTTGTTCGCAAGCGAACAGCTAAAAATTACTCTCGTCATTACAAAAAGTCCACAAATATATACGACACCCCTCTCTTTTTATATGATAAACTAGAAAATCTAAATCCTTCAATAGTTTCAAAAAAAATGTTTTTAGGTTTTACATTTGTGCTTTTTTCCCAAACATTATTTCTTGCTCTATTTTTGACAAATTTGAATGTGGTGTGCACCTTTAATTTTATATTTTAAAAGAAAAATCATATGCACAGCTTGAGACCTTGAAACACCTACACATATAAATTAATTTAGAAAAATGACAGAATCATATTGTTTTCTATAAAAAAAAATAAAAAAAAAATATTGTGAAAAAACACAAAAAAGCTTGACTTTTTTTAGCTCAAAATGAAAATTCTTTTTGCCCAAAATAACCAAAATATTGTAAAATTAAACATGGACTAAAAGTGAAGGTGTTTGTTTGGCATGTCTAAAGATTGTTGTCTACAGTCTGGTAGTGCTTCGCGCCAAGGACACAATCCCCTAACTGCACATTGAGCTGTTGTCAGATTGGGCGCCGCTGGAACAGGTCTCCTTGACCATTTCCTGAATTACAAACAAATATCCATTATAATTCCTTTGCACAAAATATAATATGTTTCAATAAACAGTCTTTATATTCATGATACTGTTTACTTCAACACTGACTGTTCACTCGAGGTGACATCTTAACTCAGGTGACCCCAAAGTCAGATTGGACTGTACCGAAAATCAAATTTAATTTAACAAGTGTTTGGACATCATACAGCTAGGACTAGTTAGACTGACATGTCTTTAAAAACGCACCATGTGCTTGCTTACCAGTTTGCATTCGTTGTTGTTGTTCTTGGCTGAGTTCTTGTCAGAGCGTGTTGTGTGTACTGTGCTGACCCAGGGTAGACCAGTGACGAGCTCAATGGTGAAAGAGCCAGAATTCTTTATAAAGGAAAAATAATAATTTTATAGTAGTAGAAGTACTAGTAGTAGTCGTAGTAGTAGTAGACGTAGTAGAAGTAGTAGTAGTAGTAGTGGTGGTGGTGGTGGTGGTAGTAGTAGTAGTAGTTTGAATAGAATAGATTTTACACAGATAGTAAAGTATTTGTTTTTATCAATATGACAACAACCATATGAAAAAAAACTTGGTTCAAACAAAAAGTACCAACAACTTATCCCATTGAAAAATAAACATCTAATCTATGTTGTTAATCTTGTGAAATAATGTAAATAGACAAATCTGAAATTTACAGTGGTTTTAAATCACAGAAAAACAGAAATGTTTTAGCAATATATTTAGTCTAAAAGAATTTAAGATCCGAAAGTTTGTTTAAAAAATGAACTGGTTTGATCAATCTATTTATCAAATTGTATTATTGAAGTCTCACAATTAAAAGATTTAAGAGCTTTTAATTCCTAACTGGAATCCCAATTTGAGGAGTATCAGAAATAAGTTATTGTTAACTTACTGAGATAAATGTGAACACAGATGAGTGCTAGGACAGCAACGGCTACTGAGGTGCCCAGTGTCAAGGTGAACGCCAGCACGGTCAACCACGCTTCGTATGGTACGCGTTGGTAGAAGATTTTGAAGTTCGCATCCTTGTATGTTTGCAGTATGTTCAGATCTGCAATCGACATACCAGAGGGATGTAGGCTTGTGTGTGACGCATTTTCACTGGAATGTCGTGATCAAGTGACCCGTAAATTCTGGGAAAACTTAGCTTAATGAACGTGTGTAAAGTGTTCGCCGATACTGGATTTTTGTTAGGAAGAGTCTTGGTTTAAACACAAAATTTCATAAAAGCGTGAGATAATGATCTGGGAAGACACTTTACACAACATGAATTTAGCCAAGTTTTCACAGAACGCGGCTAAAATGTAAAATGTGTTGTTTTATTTTAGATATAAATTGATAATTTATTTTTTCTCTATTAAATCATCAATTTTCGCATACTTGAATTCTTATCAAACACTAGGCAATTTAAAAAGTGGTCAACAAGCACCTCTTGCTATAAAATGAACCACAATATTTTCAATCCCTGGAAGAAACGAATGAATTTGTGAAAAATGTGAAAAATACATTTGAAGGGATATTTGGTTAATATTTATGATATAGAGAAAGTGGAAATATTGAGAAACAAATACAAACAAGAAGTACCAAGAAGTATAAAATAAAAAAGGTTCACAAATCTGAAAAGTAATAAAAGTAGTACCTCGATAGGGCTGCAAAATGTGTCTGTTGGTGTGATCGGTGAAGAAAAAGGTAAACTCAGCGACAGCAAGGCCACTGATTAAGCATAATGCCACAAAAGCTGTTCCTAGAGTTGCCATATACCATCTGGAAAAACAGGTAACACTTCTAGTAAGCTTATCTGTCAGTTTTTAGAATCCTTGTATGAAAACTTATGATGTCATATGGACATGAAAAACAAAACCAAGATGGTGGTCCCAATAACACTCGTGTTATTTCAAAGGGTACATAGGTTGCAGAATAAGTCTGCTATATATTTCCATTTTAATTATGAACATATACATTCAATATGATCCCCAATTTCAAGATAGGTACACGTCCATTATGCAAAAATAATCATGAGAAGACATATTGAGATGTACTGTTATACAGCTAATACTATACATGTTTATTCTGGTCAAAGCTTGATGGTAATTTTGTACCAAGACATACACAATTTGTTAGAGAGGTAACTATTTACCTGTAGTTTCTGCCTCCTATGCAATTATTCACAAAATGGCAGTGATAGTCGAACCTCCAAACACATTTGTTACATACGCGACAGTGCTTAGAATGGGCCTTGCTGAAATATAAATAAATACTATCACTGTCCCAGAAATGAAATGAATGTATTCTTGTACTTAACATTCCTAGTAAACATACAAATTTGATACATGTGATATTTGGCTAACAAATAATAAGACATAGTTTTATAACAGTAAAAAAAAGCATGCTTATATATATACAAACTCAAGAGTATATCCCATTTATAGAGTGCATAAAGTTGTAACTAGCAGCCTTTCCAAAAACAAAAATCAGTTTTTTATTTCTCAAACAGTTATGAAAACACTTTGTACACAAGCAATTTCATTCTATTCATTAAGAATAGTCAAAATTGTATCAACAGGCTGTTTAATATGAAAGCGTTTCTTGTGAGATCTGTAAATGGAATCATTTTGTCTTTTACGTAAAGAATATATTTACAAATTACAAACAATTCAACATGGTATTTAAAAGTGGCAAGCAATCGTAGTGATTTCCATAGATGAATTTTACTTTTAATTTATTATTATAAATGTTCAGACAGCTGCTTTATTCTGAATTCTATCCTATGTTGTAGAGTCAGCTGTTATTTTTCAAATGAATGTAATATTTCTTAATTCATTTTCCCATTTAAACATTTCTTGCTTTTTCATTTTTTAAAAACCTTCTATAGCTAATAAAAAAGGTTATTGATGCAACATATGAATTTTTATTATAAGGAATCATCCAATCAGCATTACACACGAAAAAACTGTTTTGAAGTAAACATTCAACAACAATTGAAAAATGTGTTGAATTGAATATAAATGTAAAATAAATCTTTAAAATAATCACATAGAAATCAACTGGAATGTTACTCAGAAACCCATATTTACAATAATAGTAGGTTTGGCTACAACATCATTGTGCTAATGGCATGTGCACTTGATATTGACACTTTACTTTGAGTAAGTACTTTTAATGCAAAGGATGCTTTTAAAAGAATTGAAATATACCCATTTAAAAGTGGCATTTCATTTATGTCAATTCATTAAGATGTTTTCCAAAACAGATGTTACCATAACACTATATTAATATGGGAGTTACTATTATGATGCCCTAATCATTATTGTCTACAAGTTTACATGTGTAGAAGATAAAACAAAAACAAACTAATAACAACTTACACATTGACTTGGCATATATTACAGTGCTGATTTTCGATTACGTGCTGATGTTTCATCACGTCAAACTTTATCTTAGGTTTCCTTGTGTTGTGTAGGGCCGGCACTAGTGAGGTGAAATAGATGACACCCAAAACCACCAGCACCAGCCAGGTAATTGCCTGGCGGTCAGAAGGCGGGGGCGTCCACCATTTCTACGGCAAGGCTCTATCTCTAACCCTGCTCCTTATTCCGGCATCTGAAGTAGAAATAACCACTGACTCTAACATACGTTTATTTGTGTTTCTTTCATATTTTGATTTGTAATTCCTATTTAATTATATTGTGTGAGTCAGTCAGTTGAGATAAGATGCCTATAACATCCAATGCAGTAACAAGTGTTTCTTAGCCATCAAACAGAATGAATGAAGTTTAAGGATCAAGACAGTATAATTTATGAGTATTGACTTTCCATTCAAATCACATCAAAACATCAAATAGGATACAGATCGATGCTTCATTTATTCTGTCCAAGTACCTGGTCAAGTTTCCAATTCGCTAGAGCTTTTTTATTTTTGTGCTTTCTCATTTATAATGAGCTCTTTTATAATAATTCTTTATGTATGATATGACAATCATATAAACCATTTAAATTATATGCTCAATTATCAAAAACACAGTTAAAAACAACTGAGCATAGTTTATTTGCATAACAGACAGCTCTTTTTCCCTCCATCTTGACAAAACATTGCACAACTAATTGATTTTGCCTCATGAAACTGCCCTTTGGTAAAATATTGAATCACAAAAATACTTTATTATGCATATTTGTATTTGTTTTTACCATAAAACTTTAAATATCAAGAATGACTTGCATTTATCATTTAAACAACTAGTGTGCTCTACTTTGATTTGCTAGCTGACTTATCCTTAAAAAATAAAGTAAATGCAATTCACAGAGTTGCAAAATGATTAGGATTGATTTAAATTTATCTTTTAGAAATATGCTACATGTATCATTTTGTGAATTAAAATAAAATTATGTACATCAGCTTTCAACTAAAAATAAAACTTATTAAAACAGTCTATTTATGGAAATCTATTTATGTGTGCAAGTGCATTATAAATCCACAAGATATCAGTAAATGGAAATTTAAACCTCCATACAAACATGTTTAAAAATGGTTTTATTCATTTTTTTCATAAACTAAAGTATCAATTTCCTTTTCTTCTTCTTCTTCCTTCTTGTACGGACACCATCTGGCGTATCCTCGTACAGGCGCATGGCGGTGTGAGAAAGTTTTTACAGTGAGTTAAAAAATGCTCAACGAAACAAGAGAATATTTTAAAAAAATACTATTTTACAGTGCAGGTTAAAACGCCCATACTATCAGTTACTTGAGGGAGATGGACTGGGCTTCCTCCTTGAAGCTGTTCACTGTTGAGCAGCTTACAATGGTTTGGGGGAGTCTATTCCAAATCCGGATGGTACCTGGGAAGAAAGATTTCTGGTAGCTCTTGGTCCTAGCAAAGAGGACCATATAGCAAGTCCCATGGCCTCGTGCAAAACTTATGGGTATGAGGTATGTGTATGTGGTCGGGACATCCACTAGATTGTGGACAATGCGGTACATCATTACTACCTTCATCTGGGCCCGGCGTGCTTGGATGGACGGCCACTGGAGCTGGTGTAGCATTGATGTTACACTGGTGGTTCTTCTATAGTCATTGTAGACCATTCTTGCTGACCTACGCTAAACCATCTCCAGTTTTCGGATATTGGCGTCCGTGAACGGGTCCCATATGATCACTGCGTACTTAGTGGCCTTACCAGGGTGGTGTAGCAGAGCGCCTTAGTCTTTTGTTGGAAATGATGAAGGTTACGTTGCAAAATTGAGCGGGTTTTATTCGCCTTTTTGGTGACTTCATTTATGTGATGGTTCCAGCTCAGGGATTTATGGATGTTTATTCCAAGATATTTAGCTGAGTCAACTTCCTCTAGTGTGTGACAATGGATGTTATATCGGCCCTTTTCCATAAGTGGATGCGGCGGCTAACTGGTTTGGCTCGTTTGGCAGATACACTCAACACAATGAGCACTATGTCGTGGTCTCCAATTCCTGGGATAGTTGTGCAGATTGTGATCAATGAGGGTCTGTTTGTGAAGAAAAGATCAAGGGTTATCTCCTTTCTAGTTGGTTGTGTGACCATTTGTTGTAGATCACAGGATTTTGCTATGTCGAGGAATAAATTATTAATTCCGGTAGTGTTCTGATTTCCTTCAACGGAATTTGTGGCCCATTTGATATCTGGGAGATTCAGGTCGCCACCGATCCACAATACTGCATTTTTGTATCTGTTCTATATATTTTCAAGCTCACTACAAATGTCTTCACAGAATTTTTGGCTACTGGTGGGTGGTCTGTTAATAGTGCCAATGATAATTGTTTTGTTCTTATATAGGGTGATTTTAGCAAATATGGATTCTGTATCTTATGTCGTTGGAATTTCTTCATAAATTAAGTCATTCTTGATAGCCAGTAGGATGCCACCATATCCGTCATCCCTCAGATCAATTTTAGGGAAAGCGGGTCGCTCATGAGGGGGAAATTTTCGAGGGGTTTCCCTTTTTGGGGGATTATTTTACTTACTCTCACATTATTACATTTGTACATGTTTGCACTATATTCATTTCTTTTTTTCATTTTTTCATAATTAAGTATGTTTGACAAGATTGAATTGAAATAGAATTGAGATATAATAATCATGAGACACATCTTTAAAAAAAAAATCTTAAAAAAATAAATAAAATATAAAAAAATTATATCAGGGGGAATTTTTCCCCCCAAAAGGGGAAAAAAGTATACTTTTCAGGCCGCAGATTTGATAGATTGAGGACCCTGTCCCTGTCTCTACGAATAATGTTTTAGGGAATATTTCTGAGCTATGTATTGAAGGATTCAGCCAGGTTTCTGTTCCCATGATTATTGCAGAGTCAATGATGTGCCGAATTTCTTCTTTTTTGTTCTTCACGCTCTGGAAGTTAACATTCAATATCTTCAGACTGCGGAATGATGGAGTAACTGTTTTCTTTTTGAGGGACGCAACAAGCGACGAGCAAGATATAGGAGGGCCTGGGCGGAGGACGGATGAAGCACCTGAAGACGATAATTCGCTAAAAGAGTTTTCTGATGGAGTTATGAAAGAATCAAAAAGACTGGAAGCAAAGTTAGGCATACCACAGTTGTCACAGTGCCATGATAGATTGCTATAATTGCTGAGTACCTCATATGTGTGGGTAGACAATCGCATACAGTGGGTGTTGTACCACTGTTGACAGTCATCACAGGCCACACCGCGTTGCTTCCAAGTTACAGCTTTTTCACAGATCTTACAGGGATACTTTGGATGACGTGGACCCAGATTCAGCTCAACATCCGAAGAGGTTGCAAGCATCAAAATCGAAATGTATAATAGGGTATGTAGTTTGCCACGTTTGGTGGGGAGTAATGATAGTGTACCAAGCCGTCTCTGGACACTGTCATATAGTTGACAGCCTCTGACTGGTTGTTCACATGTCTGAAGAAGCATGAAGAGCCTGAATAGCTGTTGTCTATGTAAACTGGTGTTGAAAGAGTTGTACAGGAGCTAAGAATTGCCAATAGGGTGGCGACAAAACAGAAAAACTGAGTCCAATCCATTTTACGAGTCGTCCATACGCTCACCGGAAGTTAATCATACATTCAAATTAATTAAACAATATAAGTTTCAACTATTAAAATAATAAAAATTCATTTGTGAATAGCTAATGGGCTAACTAAGCTAATGGGTTAACTTGATTTTCTGCCCTGAATGACACAGTTTCAACAGCAGTGAAACATTGAATGTGAAAGTTTACATAATTACAACAAATTAAAATATTATTTACTTATGTATGATATTTCCCTAGTAACTGACCTATTATAAGAATACTACCTAGCAAAATGGATTTTTTTATTCTTCTGTACAGTATGAAAGGTAGGTCTACTTGTTAAGTCGTGGGTTCTTTTTGAGTCATGGTTATAGAGATCGCATGAAATCATTTGAAAAAATGTTCCCAAATGATATCAATGATTTATAGTCATAAATTTATAAAATATTTTTGATGTAGATCTAACAAGTTAATGAAAACTACCCACCACTCAACAAGCATATAACAGTTGATAGCAAACACTACTGACTTGTGTTAATATTTTGATAGAGCAAAGAAGCCTAATTTCGACATGTCCGTTATTTCGACATGCTTTGACATTTTTTTTTTATCTAATTCAGCCTTGTTAAATACATTTTCTAAACGACTTATCAACACCAACATTCTGTCTGAAAATGAATCTTAAGATCTACATAATTATTAAGATTTTTTAAACATTTGTAGCAACTTTGTCTAAAATATTTTCGCATGGAAAATTCACAATTTATATTGTTTGAGCCTTTGAGGCAAGAAACAGTATTCACATAGTAACTATAGCTACATACTGTAACATAGGCATGATACTGATAGATAATTGTCCATATTTTGAAGCAATAAAGTTAAAACAGTATGAATTCACATGGTATAATATCTCAACACAATGCGGTTAATAAGTCCTACCTTAAAGGATTATGTCGCCACATGATGCACGAGCTTTTAATCTTGAAACTTGAAACTTGCTAATTTGATGAAACGCCTATTTATATAATTATATTCAATGGCGTTGTACAAAACATATATATGTACATAAAATTGATAAAAAATAAGAGGTGTTGATAATATTATGCAGCATTAATTAAATGATTAATGATCTTAAAATGTGTGATATAAATAAGAATGCTGTAAGCAACTTAAGCAATAAAACAATACCGGCTACACTATTAAAACACAGTAAAAGTAAAATATTATGTAATAAATTGATATAACTAGAGTTAAGACAATAATTAAAATGATAATATAAGCAAATATTTGGCAACATAAAGACACTGTTTTTCATTAACTAAAAGGATACGTAAAAGGATATTTCTGCACTCTGTCTGTCGGATCCCACAGCTACCGGTCACCTGTCATACTTAAGGACACTTCTTTTGGGTTTTAACTTTATTTGAACTATCGTGACTACAAGTCACAAATAGACTGACCAAGTGTGACTACAAGACACAACTTGAATGTTAAAATTACAGTGTGACTATAAGACACAACTAGAAGGCCTAAGCATGACTAAAACACAGCTGGTTGATGTAATTCAATCATTGAGCAAAGAAGCCCTAATGATTCTTGGTTACCAGTCACTTGTAAAATAAATATCCTTTTCGAGCAAAGAAGCCCGCAAAATTCTTTAATTGCTTGGTCCTATGAGTCCTAGTGACAAATAAGGCCGTACAACTGAGTCTCGATTTTTTTTTAAATCACAGGTATTCAAATTAAAATAGGTTGTAAGGTTGTAAAAGTCTCTGAAGAGAAATGTTTTCAGATTCCTTTTGAAAATGTTTATTGATGCGGAAGTCCGGATGCTTGATGGAAGGTCATTCCACAGTTTCGGACCAACAACTCCGAAACTCCTGTCAATGAAAGTTTTTCTCTTTGTGCGTTTCACATCATAACATCCGTCATACGAGACGGTAGATCGTAGGTTACGTGCTGGTACTTTTTCTTTTAAAAGTTCTGTAAGGTATTTTGGCGCGTTACCAACAGAACAATTATACATGAAGTTCAGTAATTTAAATGTTATCCTAGCCTTTACTGGTAGCCAGTGTAGTTCATACAAGGCATCTTTTGAACTGTCATATTTCTGTCGGCCGAGTACCAATTTGGCACACATGTTTTGGATACGTTGCATTTTGTTTATTTCGCATTGAGCTGTTCCATACAAGATGAGATTACAATAATCTAGATGGGATATTACCAAAGACAAAACGAGTATTTCTGTTGCTTCTTTTGTTGGGTATTTCCTTATGTTTTTGATTTTAAGGTAGTTGTACATGGCTGTACGGCACTTAATTTTCATGTGTTTAGTGTTTCGTCTAAATATGCACCCAAATACCGTATGCATTTTTCTGCTTTAACAGTGTCACCAGCAATATCTATTTCTTTAGATTGACATTTATTTAATTGGGGTCTACTACCGAACATGATGAATTCCGTTTTTGATGCGTTCATTTTCAGTTTATTCTCGTTCATCCAGAAACCTACATCTTCTTCTGTTGAAAAAGAACTGCCATTCAAGAACTTGAAAGTTGTGCACTCGTTATTAACAACTGGAGCTTTGAATCTTTTTCAGCGCACATTCAATCAAAATTTTAGATAAAACACACTTAAACTGACAATGCGTCTGCTACGTAGCAAGCACGGGAAAATTCACTGAATCCTGGGAGATAATAGTTCCGTATCATTCCGCCGCTTAACCAACTCTTGCACACACTTATAAATAACGCATATTTCTCTTCGCTTTATCATCGTTTGTCTTTCCTAAAAAAGAACCATGATATTATTTTAAGAATACAACCCATGTATGCTTTATCCTTTGCACTATTTTAATGCGTTATTCAATGGCAATGGAAATTAACATGCATCTACCACACAGTCAGAATCACCTCCCCTGATTATATGTGTGCAGGCGACGGCACACACGTTTCAACTGCTCCACATTTTCTGAAACATAAAAGATAAGTGTATTTTGCATTGATTGCGATAAGAACACGGGGTGGAATTAATACGATTATTAATATTGTTTACTATTCTGGCAAAATTCTAGAGAAAAATCCGATGTCCTAACCTCAAGGACTTTACAAAGGTTGGTTCATGTGATGTTGATAATAAACAAGTCACTTATTTTTACGATATTATTATATTTTTTTACAGTAAATCCATTTTTTAGTCGTTTATTTTAATAACTATGCTCGGCTTCAAGACATATCGTAACCGCTGCTGAAAAGAAGGCGTTGATTCCGTTAATTTTAAAATGTTGTGGTTGCGAGCACATGTTGCGGTCGCAAAATATTGTTGTGGTGCTGATGTGAAGTAACTAAAAATAAGAACAAACGTAAAGGCAGTAATGTAACATAAGATCAAAGGTTAGTAATATTTTATTTACATGTCTAAGAAAAAAACATGATTATGGTTTGAGATTTAAAACAGTTTAATGTGTTCGTATATATTGCAAATGGAATAAAATAAAACTATAGCTTGACTTTTTTTACACAGTTTTACATGCACGCTGACATTTGTGTCTAAAATTTAGCAAATGCTTAATCATGTTGGATAACTTTTACTCGATTGGAATTTACTTTTTGAAATTGCCCATAATCTAATCGTGTAAGAAATGTATGGCTTTTTAAATGCAATCGCACACAAACAAATCAACATTATTTAAACGATTTAACATAGTTCCTTTGTTAAAAGTATTTAAAGTTGCATGGTCCTTGTAAGACAATTGTGGTTTGTTTGAACTGTTAAATCCTATATTTTGTGACTGTTCTGCCGCCAGAAAAACATTTACGAAACTGACGTTTTGACGATTTTGACTTGCAAATCCATGTCTCCTTTGTGGACAGTTTTCATATGCTTTCCCTGAATCGATCGCCATTCAAAATATTTGCCACAGAGCTCACAAACGAATTTGTGATTGGTGTGTTTCACTCTCATATGGTTAAGTGCATAAGGGCCGGAATTTCTTGTTGCACTTTTCACATATGACTTCTGGTTTTTGTCTGCCACACACAGCCACGTGTCGTTCAATACTTCGTTTGTACGCATACTCCTTGCAACAATTTTCACACTTGTATATGTTCATTAATGTCTCGCCTGCAAGCGAATTGTTTGTTGCGTACCAAACACTTATGGGGCTTTTTGTTCAAGTGTACGACGCGTTGTTGTCGTTTAATGTTAAAAACTGTGCTATTTTTTACCGCAGAGAAGACAAAGCGAGTTGCGAGTTTATTTTATGCCGTCATTATAAGATCTATCCTTAACAGCATTTGTTTCAAAGGATGATTCTTAAATGTCCGCTACGCTTTCAAAGAATTTGGGCACCATATATATATATATTTTGTTTTCTTCACTGGCATCATTTATTAATAAAATATTTGATCGTTCAAATGAATTAAATGCTAATTCTTTTTAAGATTTGACAACATATTAATTGTTTGTATGCCTTATGGGTTTTGAAATAATATCACTTATTTTGGGGATTGGTGATACTATTCTTCTACGTTTCAATGCAGGAGAAAATATTAGCTATTTGGACATTATCGTTTTCCACCAGCCTTTTTAACAAGCGTTCTGGTATTTAACGACCGATTTAAAGATGTGTTTTTTTCCATGGACTTTTATAATGTAAGAAATCCGTTTGATACTTGATAGGAAAAATCCTTTCTATCGTCTTCCCTTGAACATTCCCATCTGCAATAACAAAATAAAAAATAAAAATAATGTTTACTATGAGTGGTCGTAACGCGAGGTTTCGACAACAAAATTGTATTGTTTCAGTTTTTTAAATAAAACATAACCAACCTTTGATCTTATGTTACATTACGTCCCTTACGTTTGTTCTTATATAAGTTACTTCACCTCAGCACCAGAACAATATATTGCGACCACAACATGTGCTTGCGACCACAACATTTTCAAAACATCGGGTACAATGCCTTCTTTTCAGCAGAGGTTACGATATTTTTTTGTAGCCGAGCATAGCTATAAAAAAAAATTAAAAAAAATAGGATTTTCTGTACAAAAATAAAATAATATCGTATAAATATGCGACTTGTTCATTGTCAACATCACATGAACAAACCTAGTTAATTCCTTGAGTATAGGATATCAGATTTTGTTCAAGAATTTTGCCAGAATAGTAAACAATATTAATATTCGTATCGAATAGCATTCCCCGATTTTTAAATTAAGGTCTGTATGTCTTTGGAAAAGGTAAACAAAAATCGTACTCACCGTTTGCATTTTTTGAAATTGCCACCACAACGAAAGCTGCATTGCGACATTTTACGCAAAAAACACGAGCGTTGTGGTCGCAATGATTCCAACCCGTTTCAGTCTTAAAGACTGCATTATCACTGTCAACTGGGTCATGCGAGTTGTGTATCGTATTATTTCTTAAAAGTTGAACAAGCATTTGTAAAAATATTGCAAGACATATACATTTCCAGAAAGGAAATTTATTTCTGCGTTGAATAAGACCAAGATCGTGAAAATCGCTGCACAATTGATGAAGATATGGCTGTTCAAAGCGATGCACCCAGTTTTGGGCTGATTTTGAGTTGCATACCTTGTTATATATATATTTGATAGTGAATTTTTTTTTTTCAGAAAAGTTAATTTTTCGTTATAATATGATTATTTATCATTCAAAATGATGTTTTCACTAATTAATATCATAGCCACACGCTAACCACCTGTGGTTTCGTACATCAATATTATGCCAGAAAATCCATGTAAGCATCTTACTTTTTTACTGAGAAAATCATGGCAAACACACAGTAACTAATCTTTTCCAATTTAAATGTATAATCCTGTACAAACTTTAAAGGCTACAGTAATATTCAAAAATCAAAGTACTGACAGTACTGGTGTGACGATGCTTTTGAGAGGATGGATATAAAAGCATCAAGTTAAGTTTATCTACATCACCACAATCACCACAATTGTGTATGTTGGTACGAATAAAAAAAATTGTTAAAAAAAATTTGGGTATGAAAACAAATTTGGGTACGAAAAAATATTTGGGTACGAAAAAATATTTGGGTACAAAAAAATTTGGACCGAAAAAAATTTGGGCACGAACAAAAAATTGGGGATAAAAAAAAAATTGGGTACGAAAAAAAAATTGGGTACGAAAAATTTTAGGTACGGAAAAACAATTGGGGGAACGGGAAAGTAGTACCTGTGGGGAACTTGACCCACACTCGCACATTTTCGGCCCTTTCCGTCAAACATCAGATAAGTTCCTCGAAGGCAATAGTATGAATACACATTTCGGAAGCGGTAATGCGGTCCTACCTACGCGCGTCAAAATGTAAGCGAAATATGTACACAAGTCTGTCAGGAATGATTGAATTAACGAAGACAATCGTGTATTGATGTAAGTTTTTTGAAGAAATGTGCAGAAAATATATTAAACAAGAGCTGTGTTTGTGAAACACAATGCCCCCTGCTGCGCAGCTTTGAGGCCATATATTTTACCTTTGACCTTGAAGGATGACCTTGACATTTCACCACTCAAAATGTGCAGCTCCATGACATACACATGCATGCCGAATATGGAGTTGCTATCTTCAATATTGCAAAATTTGACCTTAGACCTTGACCTTGAAGGATGACCTTGACCTTTCACCAATCAATATGTGCAGCTCTATGAGATACGCATGCACGCCAATATTGAAATAGTTATGGCCAATGTTAAAGTTTTCGGACAGACAAACAGACGCTTTATATTTGACATTTGACCTTGAAGGATGACCTTCACCTATCACAACTGAAAATGTGCAGCTCCATGAGAGGCACATGTATGCCAAATATCAAGTTGCTATGTTCAATATTAAAAAAGTTATGGCCATTAAAGTTTTCGGACGGACGGACAGACTGACACACTGACTGACTGACTGACTGACAGTTGAACTGATATAGGCTACCCTACCGGGGGCATAAAAAGCAATGTCGATATTTTTCTCAGCCACATAATTGTTAATAGTTTAATATCACAAAATGAAAGTGAAAGTAGAACTGTCAAAAATGACAACCTGTCAACGTGTTGTTTTTGCTGGCACGAGAGGGCGATTACACTTAATGTGTTCACATTTTGACCATAGGCTTTGTCAATGACCTTTATAGTATGGGTAGCTTTGATATCATTTATTGCTATCATGTAACTGCATGATTGTGTATATGTTTACAATACACAAAGCATAAATAATGATATAAATATACTGATTGAGCTTATAATAATCTGAGAACTATAGCCAGGTCAATTAAGGACTTAAAATACAATTTTGTGTCCTGATTTCATGAAGAAATTACCATGCATGTCCTAGATTTCAAATTCAAGGCCCTGGTGTGACACATTGGTAGCATTACCGTTAAACTGTTACCAGGCTTATGAATTTAGTTTTATTGAACTATCTAACGAAATCTAAATCAGGCACTGATTTTTCTTGTTTTAATACAGTCATAGATCAGTTGTGGCCTCTAAGTAATTACCAATTTTTGCTTACTTGTCACACCCTTAAAACTTTCCACACGTCTATAATAGCAAATCTGGATTTAGGTGATCTTCAATGGTACATTTAAACTTTAGCTCTGTTACAAGAGTGCTGGTAAAGTCCAGTCACATATTAAAAACTAGGCCATGTCAAAATCAAAGTGTCAAAGACAAATGAAAGATGCATTCTTTAATTATTGTCCAGTTGTTTACTACTGCTGTAAGTTTTTATATAATATAACTGATGAACATCATGTGAGAGAAAATTCACATTATCATTGTATATTAGGTTTAGCAGCCTTTTAGATAACAAAGTATGCTAGTTTTCAATGTCGCTTCTGGGGATCAAACCCGTAGGGATTTTAGGAAGATTCTGAAATTTTCGATCCCTCGAGAGCAACTAAACCAAAAATTAAGTCAAATATTGCCGACTCGGTTTTTTGAGTCGGTTCATGAGGGATAATGGAGCTCGATTGGTCATTGTCGGCTCTGGTACTACTTACATGTACCCCGGGTACTCTTAAGTATACTTACATGTACCCTGGGTACTCTAAGTATACTTACATGTACCCCAGGTACGGTAAATAAACGTAATTGTACTCGGTCCATATTAGACTGTACCCGAGTTGTATTCGCGCCCAAAATCCGATGTCGTAAAACGCGCAACCGATTATCTTAAACACACTTCTCTTAAAAAAACACTGCATCAACATGCTTTTTGAGTATGTGTTCCGATAATATAGAGGCCATTCTACAGAAAATTGACATAAATGTGCAGGGCTTAACACTAAGGCACGTCCGAACGACATTCACTGGCTGTACCTTGGTCCGGGCTAGCCAATGTCCCAGCAACATGCCCGACCGGTCGTGTGTATTTTGGGCGGGATTATATGTTCTATATCAATAAACTGCGTTTAAAATAAGCTTTTCAAAGATGCAAAAATCTTGATACAGTACGATCAGATGACAATTAAATCCCAGAGTGAGTTCGGAGACAACGAAGGATCGTATCTCGAAATAGATTCGGACCCCCCTGATTGCAATCAAAAAGAGGCCGACCATTCAGAAAATCCCCGGCGGTTTTCCTGGTAAAACACGTCAGTACCTATTTTTAAACGGAATGCCGCAAGACACGGTTTTTGATTGGTTTCCTCGAAGTGACGTGTTTTCTCAATGAAAATACGTTTGAAACTAAAAGCCGGGATCGCCCAGGATCATCCGGAATGATGAAGGTATAAAACTCGACATTAACACAAAGTAACTATAAAATTAATAGTTATTTATCAATTTTAAATAATTTTAATTTGTTGTCATTATGGAAAAGTTATTCCATCCTTTAGACGATTAATAAATCCATTTAGAGGAAGATAGAGACTTTATTTAGATTAGAAGTGTTTTGACAATATTTTTTACGCAATTCAATTAGCAAAACTAATATTAATGGTCGATCCCGGCTTTTAGTAGAGAGTTAACCCTGTACAATTGTTACAACTACCGTAACACGTTATTTATTTTGCTAAGATTCACTTACCATTTCTTTTAAGACGGTAACCCGGCAATCTATGTAAAAAAGGTTTTAACGTTTATGTCGTTGTTTAAGTTTGGCTTTACGGGTGGGCATGGGGGTTCCTCGGATACAAAAAGAAAACGGAAGGAGGAAAGTAAGAGAAAGTGTGAGAAAATAAAAAAACAAGAAAATTTCTCCAGAAATGGCGTGAAGAATACAAATAGTTGTCTTAAATAGATGAATATTGAATTCAATAGCATTATATAGTAAGGCAAGCTAATAAGAATGATTTAATCATAATTGCGCATCTCCAAGCACAAGAAAATACAAGTTGAATGATAAATATAAAGGTTTTTATAATACTTGAGTCAGGGCACATGAAAGATTGGTCAGGGCTAGTAGGTTCTGCATTTACTAGCACGAACGGGCTAGTTGAAAAAAAGTTAGTGTTAAGCCCTGATGTGTATATATAATTATTACAAAAAAATAGTCGACAACAACTGATTTAGGGTTAAATTTCCCGGGTACATTTTAGTATATTTACCGTACCCGGGATACATGTAAGTATACTTAAGAGTACCCGGGGTACATGTACGTAGTACCCGAGCTGACAATGAACAACCGAGCGATACTGGAAGGTGCAACATCTCTCACGCCCACTAGCATCGCCTTCAGCAGTATTCAATTCTCAACAGGAAAGTGCTGGAGTCATTGATCCCGAGGGACAAGAAAAACAATTGATTAATGTTCGAAATAAATAATTTGATTAATGACAATTCTATTATTTGTGCCAGGTCACAGGAAAAGCGCAGTCAAATCAGTATCCAATTAAATTATTTGTTATTGTCAGAAAAACGCCTTTAAGCAAACAGCTTTCAAGCGACTGCAGGCTGATCTAGATCCAAACTGGCCACAATCGCTTAATGTTTCTTTTACTGTGACACAGTTCATTTAACTTTAAAATAATAAAACGTACTAACACTAAGAAAGAGTACTAACCAGTAAAGAGTTTGAAATCAATGTTGAATCTCAGGACAGCTTGGTGATCTGCAAATCCCCGATGAAATGTTGATATCGGGTATCATAGTCATTCAATAAGTCGCAAAATGCTCGAATACAATTTATAAAGCACAATGTGACTTATATTGATAACTAAAAATACCAGTAATCAGTATGCCAGTTTTGCCGTGTCAAGCTGTTACGATCCAGAAATTCCTTCATTCACATCGAGTATATATCCTTCGAATTCCAACTATTGTTTTCATAAGCGGAGGTTTAGTGAATAAATAATTCATATATCCTAAATGACAGCTTCTAAATAGCGAAACAAGCCAATGTATGCAGTAAGAAAGTTTTGAATCGAGACTCTCATTAAGGCGGCCATTGTTGAATGTTGTAACACGAATGATAACTCTGCTAGGAGAATGTTATCAATGCTCCTACGCAGTGGCGTATGCAAAAGGGAAGTAACTGAAAAATCGAGTTATCACAATCGGACTGGCTCGGTCTTTTACATAGGCCGCCATTGTGAAATTTTTTAGGGTTATTATAAAACCTTGGACGATGCTGTTCGCATCGTCAAAAAACATGCAAGTATTTATACATGTGTTTGAGAACTACATCAACACAAGCTTTTGCATTTCCAAAGTTCTTAACATTGGTTTATTCTAATTTCAAAACAATGCTGAACTTAGGGTACAAAACTATGTGTACGATTGGTTTAAGTTCTGTATGAGAATTAATTTATAAGCTCGGCTGTTTTCGAAGAAAACCCGAGGTATTGTCGTAGCCAGCTTGTCCGCCGTCCGCGTCGTTCTAAAACCTTAAAATTGGCTCTAAAATCAAAGTGCTTCCACCTACAACTTTGAAACTTCATATGTAGCTGCACCTTGATGAGTTCTACACGCCACACCCATTTTTGGGTCACTAGGTGAAAGGTCAAGGTCACTGTGACCTCTAATAGATATAACAAATCTTCTTACAATCTTTCATTTATTAAAAACTGCACCCGATGCCGAGCGTAGGTACCCGCATAGGTGCTCTTGTTATATTTTGATTTAGTAACAAATAAACCATGCTCTGTGCTAAGATAATGCCAAAGTTTTTTCTCTCATACCCACTATTTTTGCGTTCGAAATTGCTTATTACTGAACAGCTGGCAAATGGAACCCAAACGGTTTTTGGCATTAACCTTGTAACTCTATATCGAAATCACGTAGATAGTTTACGCTTATTAGAAAACAATATGTTGTATATGATAAATCTGAACGACTTCGTACAACTTCTTCATCAAGCAACGTTGAACTTGCATTAAATTACAAAGTAGTTATATTTTATTAACATTTCATGCATTATCTATTTGCAATTTCGTCTTTTTTGTTTAATAAAAAAAACCTCTTACTAAACTAGTATGTGTTGTTTGTTATGCAATGTATTTACCAAAGGATTTCTCCACATTGCCAACACTGTTGAACTATAAACAGTGTTGGATTTACATTCGACTGTGCTTAGCTTTAGCAATAATTACTCACCTGTGTTTATCATTAACGGCATAAATTAATATCTGAACGTATGGCTCTAGTTGATAAGTATTTTCGAGCTTTTCAGTTTTAAACATTAATGACACGAATTCTTACTCGTACCGTCTTGCTCGTTTGGAAAAAAAAATCTTCGATTTATTCTGTG
This sequence comes from Dreissena polymorpha, assembly GCF_020536995.1. Lineage (NCBI taxonomy): Eukaryota > Metazoa > Mollusca > Bivalvia > Myida > Dreissenidae > Dreissena > Dreissena polymorpha. The sequence goes on along the minus strand of NC_068355.1, from coordinate 95,946,160 downwards.
AGATTATCAAAATCGCTTGTAAATCGAGATGTGTCAAGACATTTAGATACATAGATACACTTCTATTCGAACTTAACACATCCATATTTATACCAATTATGTACTATAAAAACACAAGTACGCAAAATATGCCTGTCCTTGACAAAATGATAATAAAATTGTGCAATAATAAAATCACAATCACTGGATGTATATATAAATATATAGAGGCGAGTAGGATCACATAGTCGGCGCTAAGTACGTCCGTCAAACTAATAATGTTGATATACTTTAATTAGTGTAACACATGAACTTTGTCAAATACACGTTTGACAAATCATTCAATTCATTATGGGTGATAAGTTGGTTCCTTTTTCCTAGTTCCTTATTTCTTATTCTAATAAGGAATAAGGAACTGTTCCTTATTCCTTATTCACGCGTAACATATTTGTTATAGGATTTTAAAGAACGAAAATGCAAACATTACTGAAGTAAATCAAAACAAAATAACTGGAATACATTTACTTTATGTATTACGTTACATATTCAATTTTCTTCGTCGTGCTTGCATAGGATTTCTTGTTTAAAGCGAACCGATATTTTCTAATTCGAATACTAACTTTACATCAACAAAACCTAAAGCATATATTATTATTGTACATGTATGTGATACAAAAAATCAATCTTGTACATTTAAACATGTTAAAAACATAAACTGTTTTTATTTATAATCAAGTTGCTTATTTGAGGCTAAATAAGGAAAAAGGAACCAGTTCCTTATTCCTTATTCAAGTCGAATAAGGAACTGGCATTTTCATACTAAACAAACTATTAAAATGAACCAAAGAGACCAATAAATCAATAAAAATAATTGTAAATTCAGGTTGGGTATCAAAATCATTAATTGCAGTACATATCTACTATGTTTCATTTATTGATAAATTAGTTCCTTATTCGGATTGAAAAAGGAATAAGGAACTGATTCCTTATTCCTTATTCAGATCGAATAAGGAACTGGCATTTTCATACTTAACAAACTATTAAAATGAACCAAAGAGACCAATAAATCAATGATAGCATTGTTAATGAAGGTTGGTTATAAAAAACATTTATTGCAGCACATCTCTATTAAGTTTCATTTAATGATAGCCTAGTTCCTTATTCGGATTGTATTCAAATCATCGAATCAGGAACTGGCGTTTTCATACTAAATACGATATTAAAATGAACCAAAGAGACCAATTAATAAATGAAAATCATTGTAAATTTAGATTTGGTATCAAAAACATTAATTGCAGTACATCTCTACAATGTTTCATTTAATCATAACCTAGTTCCTTATTCGTATTTAACGTAGGCATTCTAGATCGAGCAAATGCGCTTTCGGAGATAGAAAATCTATTGAAATAAAACCACCCAATTACAGCTGTGTAAGTTTTGGTTTTTAATTGAAACAATATATATCTTTAAAAAAAAGATATACGGCATTGATTGTGGTTTGAGTTTGTGAAAGGTAAAGAGTTCAAAAAATGAGATCAAGGATAGCGAATGTCTTTTTCTGTGCAGTTCTTAGCTGCATCACACGCAGTACGGGATGTTACACTGAGTTTTCGCGGCTTATTTTACATAATTACATATTGCTGGTCATATACCTATAGAAACAAAACAGAAACCAAAAGAATAATGGAAGTGAAATTTAAACATATGAGTCAACCGGCCACACGCTAAGTATCCGTACATATTTTAAATATTTATACGCGCGTTCTTCGAACAAACCTGTTTTAGTGGTTTGTCGGGCATTGCTATTTGATTCGATTATTAACAGAGTCAAGAATCATCGCGCTCATGCTTAATACATTTGGCAATATGGTGGAATAATTCTTGTTAAATTAATTAAAAATATTATTTATCATGGTATTGTTGAAAACACATAAAGAATCTATTATTGACATACCATAATTTTATCGCTGAATATCTTCACTTAACATCTTTTATGGTCTAAAGAAAATCTCAGTTCACCTAGTTCACGGATAGCGTCTATATTATATAACGAACTGGCCACCAACTCAGGTCAGCACATAAGCGTCTTCGAAGACGCAGCGATGACCTGTAAATAAAGCCTGATACCTCGCGGGTTGAAATGCAATGCATTAAAGTGAGGCCGCGCTTCCACTGCTCTTTATACTTTTACATGTTAACATGTTGATAGGAATATGAAAGTCAGTACTAAAATGAGAACATAGCCTTTAAGTAAAAACGCTGTTGCCTCTGAAAATAAAAGGTGGACGCACAAACTGTATTGATGTCGAAATTGAGTGTAAAATTGTTTCATTAGAGATAAAATTGTTTCATGCTGAACACGCAGTAAAACAGTGTTACAAAGACGCGGACATGTTTCCAATGTTCTGATGGTATGCTCAAATCAGCCTATGGGATAACTGAAGTGTATTCATTCTGAACTAGCCGCGGGAAATTTTATTTGAATTTTATTGGACAGTTACAAAGGTCAGGTAAGGTGAAAAGCTGGCGTATACAGCTAACGCCGAAAAAACAACAACAGCAACACAGAAATACAGAGGAATTTGTATAAAACTTTCCAGTCTAATAGAGGCACCGTGGCCATTGCTTCCGGTTCAGTATCGCTTTATTGTGACATCATTGAACGCGCATTCGCACTTAAAATATATCAGAAGAAAACACACTTTTACAGCAAGGATGCGCGCTTTTTCGTTTCAATTATAAAATAAAATATTGAGGCATTTCGATGAAACTTTTCAGTCTTCTAGAGGCATTTGGACCGCTGCTTCAGGTGCAGTCTTTCTTTTATGGACACGTGTTGAAATCATTTTGCATTCTTAAACATATTCCTTCGTAACAGTTTTCTTATGAAAACGGAACAAGATATATAAAGCATGCTTAGTTTTCAGCTATTATATAGTCTTGACCAAAGGTCAGGGTCAGATAAGACTTAAAGAACTGTACCAAATATATAATTAACAAATCCTACACAAAAAATCGCCAATAATAACGAATATAAAGCTGTGCTATTCTAAAATGATCCGAATAAAAGTATTCGAAATTATGGCCTCTGAATAAGGAATTGAGCGTTAAGTTAGTTCCTTATTTTGAAGCCTGTATTTCGGACGATAACTTTCGGAAAGGTTATATTTTAGAAGGTGTGTGGGTTATTTAGGCTTGAATATGTTATATGGACGTATTCTGTCAGATTTCTTTTTATATTCTATGTGACGAAACACGCTGAAAACAAGTATTATGAAGACGAACATAAGGAAATGGTATTGCCTTACTCAAACATAAATTGAAATTAACCATATAATTTAAATTGTCGATGGAAATCATGGTTTATGTAGGTTCGAAGTTGAAAATATTTAATGCAATATGTTTCTACCTAGTATTATTTAATAATAACACAGTTCCTTATTCGATGCGAAAAAGGAATAAGGAAATGGTTTCTTATTCCTTATTAAAATCGAATAAATAACTGGCTTTTTCATACTAAACAAACTATTAAAATGAACCAAAGAGACCAATAAATCAATGAAAATCGTTGTAAATTTAGGTTGGGTATCAAATACATTAATTGCAGTACATCTCTACTATGTTTTATTTAATGATAAAAAATATTCAAATCGAATAAGGAACTGGCATTTTCATATTTAACAAACTATTAAAAGAACTAAAGAGACCAATTAATCAATGACAATCATTGTTAATTTAGGTTGGGTATCAAAAACATTAATTGCAGTACATCTCTACCATGTTTCATTTAATGACAACATATTTCCTTATTCGGATTGAAAAAAAATAATAAGGCACTCGTTCCTTATTTCTTATTCAAATCGAATAAGGAACTGTCATTTTCATACTTAACAAACTATTAAAATTCAACTAAGTAACCTTAACATTTTAAATATAGGTTGGTTATCAAAAATATGTATTGTAGTACATTTCTAAATAAATGTTTTTGCGTCATGATAACCATGGGTTTTTTCGTGGCAAAAAGTAACCAGGTGCACTAACTTTGGAACAAATAGGACAGGTTACCACCAAGACCACCGCTATTTTGTCGTTTATCACGACCTTTAATCTGGTGGCAATGTTGAAGATCGCCGGATGTACCGTTGGCATCCAATATGAAGAAGACGCGTTTTCGGAAATATAAAATATATTTTTATATAAACACTGAATTACAGCTTGTAAACGTATTGTTGTTTTTTTTGAAAAACAAAATACAGAGACATTTCGATGAAACTTTCCAGTTTACTAGAAGCATCTGAGCCGCTACTTCCGGTGCATCCTCGCCTTTGTGGTGACGTCGCACTGACGACAACGCTGTCTGAAATTTCGGCATTTGGTACGAATACATGGCGAAATTGTTACGCTAAGAACGGCGAAGGACGTTTTACCATCTATGCAATTTCCGTTTTGTAGATATCACGGTTTATTATCGTATTATGCACTTGATATGTATAATATTAACCAAGAAACTAACCCGATATGACGTAATAAAATACGAGACAATTTTGATTATTAAATCCAAAATGAAATCCATTTTTACACTCTATTTACAGAATACTCGAACTCATAGTAACCATTAACCGCACCTTACCATCAGCTATCTTACCTTATATCGTATCATATACCGTTTAGTACTGAGCCGTTCTTTGGGTACAATCTTTATACAAGCAAAAAATAATCAGTTTTATGCTATCCACACTTCATCGGGAACAATATAACTTTTTGTTTGTGACAAATCTTTTTCCTTTATATTTTACTGTTGTTTATTTCAAAGCAATAGAAGTTATGAAATTATTTTTCGTTTTATTTTCTAACTGTAATTGGCATTTACTGGGTAATAACTTATTAACCATCTGCAACTATACTAGAATTGTAAAGTTTAATTATATTGTATAACAGAATTGTTTATGCTATGCTTCTACAACTAAGAAGTAAACTTCATTTACTACTTGCTTATTAGATACCAGTTCTTCATTCCAGAAACACACATTCGGATGTACGATACCTACGGCGGCTATCAATAGTTAAAATGGTTACGGTCATTGATGTTGAGAAATAAATAATTAAGAGTTGTTTATTACATTTCTGAAGTTGACGCGACAACTATCGTGAAAACAGAGAAAAATAGTTAAAATAAATCCTTAAAAATTAATCATTAAAGTGAAAGCAAATAAAATTATTCCAAAACAGATTCGGTACAAGCATGTTAATTGTTAAAAGTTAGCATACCCCGATCTGTTTGATTATGGAATTTGATTGCTTTTTATGCTGCCTTGTAAAAGGAACCAAAACAATACTGACTATTACTAAGAAGAAATTAAAATAAATACCGATGCACATGTCTAAATGTTTGTCATATTAATAATTTACAGTTGGCATGCAAACAGCCCGGTCGTAAGTTTTAAAATGTCGTTCCTTATTCCATTTGGAAAAAAACACACAACGTTAGACTTATCGCACAAAGAAGAAAATGCAATATTAAAGGCTTAAATTATACACATACAAGTACAAATAAAAAAATTGAAATAAATGATTTTTTTATCTTTGATTGCGCATCCTATTTTATTTCATTACAAGAAGACAAATGTGTCTACAGAGAATCGACGCGCCTCTCGGTTATTTGACCACAGGTTTGCAGTAAATATTTCGATTTATGCAGCCATGATCATTTGTTAAGAACTATACATATAAAATCCATGACTGGTATAAACAAGAGCACCGCCTAGCGGGTGCAGACCGCTCATCTATTTTTCTTTTTAAAGGTAAAGGGACTTATCTTTATACTTCAATCAAAAAGGAGGGAGGGTTGGGGTGGATAGGGGTATATAGTGTGGGAAAGTGGTCATTTATATCATTATCTTATGAAAATATTATTTAATTCTTTTTTTTTGGGGGGGGGGGGATTCTTGGTTGGGCGGTCTTTCAAAAATAAAATAATTAAAATAAATTTTTTGTTTTTGTTTTTAACCATGTTTAAAAAAAACATTTTTTTATTTATTTATTTATTTTTTTTTTGGGGGGGGGGGGGGTCGGGGTGAGAGGGGGTATAGTGTGAGTGTGTTTTATGGGGGGAGGTATTCTGGTGTTGGGCGTGGGAGATGGTCTTGAGTAAAGTCTATTGTGGTATGTCAGGTAAGCGTTGTTTTGTCACAGTATGAATCAAATCTGATCATAAATAAAGAAGTTGTGGCAATTTATGCAATATTTAATAATTTGACCTTGAGTCACGGTCATTCAAAGGTCAAGGTCAAATTCAACTTTCCAGGTACAGTACTCTCATGATAGTATGAAAGTATTTGAAGTTTGAAAGCATTAGCCTTGATACGTTAGAAGTAAAGTGGATCTAAACACAAAACTTAACCAAATATTTAAAGTTACTAAGTAAAAAAAGGCCATAATTTCGTCAAAATGCCAACCAGAGTTCAGCAACTTGTCCTGTACAGTCCAATATAATAGTAAGCGAGTGTTCCAAGTCTGAACACAAAAGCTATGATACTTTAGGAGTAAAGTGGACCAAAACACAAAACTTAACGAAATTTTGAGTTTTGTAAGTATAAAGGGGAAATAATTCTATAAAATTCATGTCAGATTTACATAACTTTGCCTGCACAGTCCCCTTATGATAGTAAGTAAGTGCTGCAAGTATGAAAGCTAATAGCTTTGATACTTTAGGAATAAAGTGGACCTAAACAAAAAACTTAATTTTCTAAGTATAAAAAGGGCACACAATTCTGTCAAAATGTCAGCCGGAGTTATCTCACTTTGCCTGCCCAGTCCCCTCATGATAGTAAGTAAATTAACCAGACGCCGACGCTCAGGTGATGACAATAGCTCTTTCTTTTAAATAGATGAGCTAAGAATTAATAATCTTGTTTGGACTGTTCAAAACAGACCTATCCAAGATTGCTCTGTACTTTTCTCCACCAATTGTAGTTTCTTCACATTTCAACATTTGACACGGTATGTGATTTTTTAAGAATTTATTTATGAGTCAGCTATTGTACCTGTATTTTAGTAAATTAAGCATTTGGATTAAGGGACACAAAACCTATATTCAAGAAAAAGTATTATCTTATATTTATATCGTGAATTATCAGACTGTATACAAATATTGCTGTCGGTGAAATATTTTGATAATGTTGAACATTAAGATATTGGTTTTATTGAGTTTTATCATTTTTTGGTATATATCGTACAATATTTTTATTCATTTAGGTGACTTATTAATTGAGTTGATCACTTTTATATATATTAAAAAAAAACCTACATCTTATTTATTATAGAATGTGTTTATGTCTTGTAAAGATTTGGGCCATCGTATGTACATTTAAAAAAAAGACAATAAAACACATCACATTATCTATCAAAATGTACGCCATGTGATAATGTCATTGCGATACGCAGTTAATTGATACATCTTGCATTGGCGCCGACTCCTTACATTAGCGCCATCCCCTTAGCATTGACTCCATCTCTTTTGGACAAATGCAAAATGTTCTACTACGTCGGCAAGAAGCCAATATTTGTGTGCATGTAGCATCTAATGTATATTGTACGCAATTGTTCGATACCGTTAGCGTTCAATTGGGTGGAAATTTGCTCGTCACACAGGAAAACTTCATCGAAATGCTGTTTAAAACTCCACCACGCCACAACTTATAAAGGTCCTCACGTTTTTAAATGGGTTGAGAATGTATGTTTCAGTACATTTTGGATGAATTAATCTTCGCTGAATCGCACTAAATTTCCCGATTTTAAAAATAATGCGTAATATGTTGAAAAAAAAATATATAAAACCTAATCACCCTGTACAATTATCCATGAAATTTCAGAATATCCGGACCTGAGCGCCACCTCGGAAGTGATTAACGGCCGTGTAAATGAAACATACTAAAGATGTACTGCAATCAATATTTTTTGATACCCAACCTACATTAACAATGATTTTCATTGATTTATTGGTCTCTTTGGTTCATTTTAATAGTTTGTAGAGTATGAAAGTGCCAGTTCCTTATTCGATTTGACAATGATTTTCAGTGATTTATTGGTCTCTTTGGTTCATTTTAATAGTTTGTAGAGTATGAAAATGCCAGTTCCTTATTCGATTTGAATAAGGAATAAGGAACCAGTTCCTTATTCCTTTTTGAATCCGAATAAGGAACTAATTTATCAATAAATAAAACATAGTAGAGATGTACTGCAATTAATGTTTTTGATACCCAACCTTTTACAATGATTTTCATTGATTGTTTGGTCTCTTTGGTTCATTTTAATAGTTTGTTTAGTATGAAAAAGCCAGTTCCTCTTTCGAGTTGAAGAAGGAATAAGGAACCAGTTCCTTATTCCTTATTCGCACTGAATAAGGAACTGTGCTTTTATTAAACAATACTTGGTAGAAATATATTGCAATAAATATTTCTCACTTCGAACCTACATAAACCATGATTTTCATCGACATGTTATATTATTTGGTTAATTTTTATTTATGTTTGAGAAGGGCAATACCATTTCCTAAATTTTATCGTCTTCATTATACTTCAGCGCGTATCGTAACATAGAATATACAAATAAATATGACAGAATACGTCCATATAACATAATCTTGCTTAAATAACCCACACTACATCTTAAATATAACATATCCGAAAGTATTTGTCCGAAATACAGGCTTCCGAATAAGGAACTAACTTTATACCAATTCCTTATTCAGAGGCCATAATTTCGGATATTTAAATTCGGATCATTCTAGAATAGCGCAGCTATATTTTCGTTATAATTCGAATAAGGAATAAGACATTTTCCTTTTTCAATCCGAATAAGGAAATATGTTATCATTAAATGAAACTTATTAGAGATGTACTGCAATAAATGTTTTGTATACCCAACCTGCATTAACAATGATTTTGATTGATTTGCTGGTCTATTTTGTTTATTTTGATATTTATTTAGTAAGAACATGCCAGTTACTTAGTCGATTTGAATAAGGAACAAGGAACCAGTTCCTTATTCCTTTTTCAATCCGAATAAGGAAATATGTTATCAATAAATGAAACATAGTAGAGATGTACTGCAATTAATGTTTTTGATACCCAACCTACATTGACAATGATTTTCATTGATTTATTGGTCTCTTTCGTTTATTCTAATATTTTGTTTAGTATGAAAATACCAGTTCCTTATACGATTTGAATAAGGAATAAGGAACCAGTTCCCTATTCCTTTTTCAATCCGAATAAGGAACTATGTTATAATTAAATTAAACTTAACAGAGGTGTGCTGCAATTAATGTTTTTTTGATACCCAACTTACATTTACTATTATTTTCATTGATGTATCTGTCTCTTTGGTTCATTTTAATATTTTATTAAGTATGAAAAAGCCATTTCCTTATTCGAATCGAATAAGGAATAAGGAACCAGTTCCTTATTCCTTATCCAATCTGAATAAGGAACTGGATTACCATCACTTACAACTTAGTAGAAATATATTGCAATTAGTATTTTACATGTACAAGCAATATATAAATAATATGTTCATTTATATGTGGTTAACTGTTGATCAATTTTATTGATGTTTAAGTAAGAAAATTTCAGTTCCTTATTCGGCTTGAAAAAGGAATGAGGAACCAGTTCCTTTCTCCTTATTCAGCCGCGAATAAGGAACTGGATTATAAATAAAAACAACATGTTTAAATGTACAATATTACACTTTTATATCACATGCATGTAAAATAATGTTATATTCTTTTCGTTTTGTTGATGTGAAGTAAGTATTCGAATTAGAAAATATTGGCTCGGTTTAAACAAGAAATCCTATGCAAACGCGAAGAAGAAACGTGAATATATAACGTAATACAATAAGTTAATCTATTCAAGTTATTTTGTTTTGATTTACTTCAGAAATAATTGAATTATTGTTCTTTAAAACCGTATAACAAATATGTAACGCGTGAATAAGGAATAGTTAAGAATAAGAATAGGTATGTATATAATAGAAAAGCTCCAAAGTTGATAAAGTCTTTGGTTGATAGTTTTAATGAGTATATACATACCTTTAACACGTTTGCTATACGTGTAGTTTTATCTTCATTTTGTCTATCCATACTACATACCAACAGTAAACACTTGGCGGCTCAGTGAGGGCTCATTTATTGCGAAACGTTTTGCCGAGTCAACGATGCTGATTTTTGGCATTAAATGGTATTTTCAAATATAATGAAATGTTGTGTAAATATAAGTGTCTGCAAATACATCCAAATACGGTTTCTTTTTGAGATACATGATGACTAAGGGTGAGTACCATAATGCCATTTTCTTAAATCTTGTTATCAATAAGGACTGTATTTTATATTTACTTCATTTTGTCGTGCGTCAGGCAATTGTTATTCTGTTGCTCTGGTGCATATTAAACTAATGAGATATTATCTTTTAATAAACTCGAAATAAAATTCACTTCAGTGCTTTTAGCTTTAAATATCTATGTTACTGTGATAACTCTCATTTTTGTTCACACACGTGTAATAGTAATAATACCCCCATTACCATTGATAATAAAGGCTATATAGGAGTCACTTTGTCGGTCTGTCGGTCGGTCTGTCTATCCCGAACATTTCATCCGATCTTCACCAAACTTGGTCAGAAGTTGTATCTAAATGATGTCTAGGTCAAGTTTGAATATGATTCATGCCGGGTCAAAAACTAGGTCACGGGGTCACTTATTGTGTTTTAAACATAACGTTTGTGCGGACAATAACTATGTAATCTATCGTTGGATTTTAAAATGACTTGGTATATTTGTTCACCATCATGGGACGGTGTGTCATGCGAAAGAAGTAAGTCGATATCTCCACGGTCTAGGTAACACTTTGATTTGGCCATAAATGAGCCTGTCCGGACCGTAACTTTGTCATTTATTGTAAGACTTTAAAATCATTTGGCCTATTTGTTCACCATCATTGGACGGTGTGTCATGCGAAAGAATTACGTCGATATCTGCAACGTCAGGGTCACACTTTGAGTTCAAAGGTAAAAAAAGGCCATAAATGAGCTTGTCCGGGCAATAACTATGTCGTTCATTGTGAGATTTAACATCATTTGGCACATTTGTTCACCATCATTGGACGGTGTGTCATGCGGAAGATTTAAGTCGATATCTCCAAGGTCAAGATCACACTTTGAGTTCAAAGGTCAAAAATGACCATAAATGAGCTTGTCCGGGCCATAAGTATGTCATTTATTGTGCGATTTTAAATTACTTGGCACATTTGTGTGTCATGCGAAAGTATTACGTCGATATCTCCAAGGTCAAGGTCACACTTTGAGTTCAAAAGTCCGGGTCATAGTTCAAGTCATTGGACGGCGTGTCATGCGAAAGAATTCAGAGTTCAAAAGTCAAAATGGCCATAAATGATAATAGCATAATAATTATTTTAAAAAATCGCCATAAATTAGCTTCTCTTGTTTTGTGAAGACAGCATGCAAAATATTCTTTGTCAATTCATCATGCGGGGCTATACGTCACGTCTGTGACAAAGCTCATGTTAATTCTGGGATAAGTTTGACCAACGGCACGTCATTAAAACGTTTCAAACCCCCAATGCTTTACAATCATAGTTCCAAGGCGTAGACCCAAGCTTTAATCATTTTTATGTCTTGATGTTTGTATTGTCTTTTATTGTATAAGCATTTGCACCTGCCTTAAATAATTGACACACTGGTGTTTACAAGAATGTTTTTCGTGATTATGTTAAAAGAGGTTCATTGTTCTAGTTTAATACCCAATCAAAATATGTTGTCCTCTTGTGTATCGAATGATTACACAGGTGATCTCAATTAAAACAGGACATTAGTGTGCCATTGATGTATCAATTTGAACAGTATCATTTTGCCATTAATTTATTTAGTCATGTTCAGAACACATTCCGATATTTCATGTATATTTGTAAATAAATAACGCGTCAATTAATTAATCAGGACTATATATAAAAATGCTCATATAGTCGGTGTTATATGTATATTAAACGTTCTGTAAACAACAAACAACTTGAAAGATTCCGTAAATATGGCAGTTTAGTTGGACAATTTATAGGAACATATGCTATGAACGAAGCTTTCATGAATTTACAAACATGAATTGTGCAACACAGTCAGCTTTTTTCCTTTATAGCGAGACATTCGGCCATTAAACATACAAGGATGAAGCATACATTAAAATAGAAGAAATGAAACACAAGAAACATCAGTGGACTCTCGACAAAAGTCAACAAGCAGAAAAAGCGGGTAATGAGCCAACGTCATCTCAGGGCTAGCACAAATTGAAGAACATTTATTTGTATGTCGTTTTCGTGCCGGTTGCTTTGCGTGTTTTTGCAAAAATGAATTAAAGGGCGAATTTATGCCCTACAATCCTCGATGTAACTACCGACATTCCGCAAATGCTGCAGGCGACATGTAGTGGATATGAAATAAAAATAGTTAAGATAATTTGTACCCATAATTGCATAAAGAAATTCATAATTTGAAAAGCATTATTTATCTTTCAAACGCAACAGCACATTGTATTATGCCATGCAATATCAGCTGTTTTATACCATTTATACAAGTATGATGACCACAACAGGACTTCTGAATATACTGTATAATGTTTATACCATAAATGTTTGTTTTGGAAATTTATTCTTAAATTTAATCCAGCGCTTACACGTTTTATCAGATTTTGTCCGATTGTATATACATGTGTTTGTAAAGTACGTCGGTAACTGATTATTATTATTATGTTAAATAAAAGTTTAGCACTATTTCTGTAAATTTACACTATGTTGAAGAATTGAAGATTACTTTTATTTAGAAAATAACCTACATTTTGATTTAATGAAATATAGGGATTGCACGCATGAAGTGAAACACTTTATAATTAAGCACACGGTCTTATATGATTTAACTTTATTTTGAACGGTTGCTTCAATGTGCTTTATATCCCCCGCTATAGGAGGAGGGATATTGTTTTGGCGTTGTCCGTCCGTCCGTCTTTCCGTCCGTCCGTCTTTCCATCCGTCCGTCTTTCCGTCCGTCCGGCACTTTTGTGTCCGGAGCCATATCTTGGAAGTGCTTTGGCGGATTTCATTGAAACTTGGTATGAGTATTTATATCGATAAGAGTATGATTTACGCCAAATGGCATTGTACACCATCTGTTGATAAAGGAGTTATGGCCCTTTGTATCTTTAAAAAATGCTTTTTTAGTGTCAAATGTAACACTTTTGTGTTCAGAAGCATATTGTCGGGGGATATCAATTCAATGAATTTGCTTGTATTAATCATAACCTGTAGGTCGTCTGTGCACACAGTGATATATTTTTAATAATATTATAGAAGATTAACATAATAAAATGTTTTAGGAAAGTGCATTTATGTTAAAATAACAACTAAATATCATCGAAGTAGGAATACCTTTTTAGCTCACCTGTGCACAATGCGCTCATGGTGAGCTTTTGTCCGTCGTCCGTCGTGCGGCCTCAACATTTGCCTTCTTAACACTCTATAGGCCACTTTTATTGTCCAATCTTCATGAAATTTGGTCAGAAGATTGGTCTCAATTGATATCTTGGATAAGTTCGAAAATGGTTATGTTTGCTTGAAAAACATGGCAGCCAAGGGGCGGGGCATTTATCCTTATATGGTTATATATGGCTATAGTAAAACCTTGTTAACACTCTAGAGGCCACATTTTTTTCCAATCTTCATGACACTTGGTAAGAAGATTCATCCCAATAATATGTTGGATGAGTTCGAAAATGATGCCAGTTGGCTGAAAAACATGGCCGCCAGGGGCGGGGCATTTTTTTCTTATATGGCTATAGTAAAACCTTGTTAACACTCTAGATGCAACATTGATTATCCAATCATCATGAAACTTGGTCAGAAGATTTGTCCAAATGATATCTTGGACAAGTCAAAAATGGTTCCGGTTGCTTTAAAAACATGGCCACCAGGGGGACGGGGCATTTTTTCTTATATCGCTATGTATTGCTTTAGTAAAACCTTGTAAACGCTCTAGAGACCACATTAATTGTCCGATCTTCATGAAGCTTGGTCAAAAGATTTGTCCCAATGATATATTGGATGAGTTTTCCAAATTCCAAATTCCGGTTAGTTGAAAAACATGGCCACAAAGGGACGGGGCCTTTTTCCTTATATAGCTATAGTTAAACCTTGTTAACACTCTAGTTTTAATCAACATAAGGATCACACATTAAGACAATCAATAATTAGTTCAAAAATACGTTCTTCATTTAAATGTACAAGGGGGAATAAAACTCTTTATAATATACAAGTCAAAGTAAAACTAGTGAAACTCTCCAATCTATACAAAACTGAATATCATATATTTCATGATTTTTTCAAGTTTGGTCTTTTGCTGTGTTATTATGTTAAAGGGACCGTCAACCACGAATGAAAAAAAGTAAGTTCTTATAATTCTTATTCTTATAATTTTATATTGATTAAAATATCACGACTCATATATTACATTACTTAAAAAAAATTGTTAATTTTCATATTTTTAGTACATTCGGTAATAAATTTTACTGGGTACAGGTACAAGGTAACTACCACTTAACTATAAATAACGCAAGTAGATTGATCATCATTGTCACATGGTAAACCCAGGAATGCAAATTGTGCATGCGTAGTGAATTGTATACATTTTATATATAAAATGACCAATCTACTTGCGTTATTTATAGTGTGTATATCGTTATGTCACATTTTTTCGCGATGTACTTTCGATTTAACATCGCGAAATTGTATTACCGAATATACTGAAAATAAGAACTTTTTCAAGTAATGTAATGTACCAGTCATGATATTTTAATCAATATAAACTACATGTAATAATTGTAAAAAAAGGTCACTTTTCTATGGAAATAAGGCATTCCAAAAGACAGCTACATTCCACTTTGCCATCCTTCTGAACTTCAGGAGGTAATCTGAACCAATAGTTAATATGATTGATAACTTCTGTACATGGTCTCTATGGCATTAGCTTTTCATAAACATCCGTCAATGGTTGTAACAAGAGATAGCAAGTGGACAAAAACTTTGACCTTCTGCACATCGTCTCAATGACCTTCACCTTTTAGCCAAAACTTATACGATTTTAATGTGATAACTATCCATCAATTACAAAATAATGGCTTTATTATATAAGCCGATACTATTGATTGATACGTTTCAATAGACTTAACTAGAACTATGAGAAATAATCATCTCATTGTTACACATCTTATAAATCAAAGTCTAAACAACGCATGTGTTATAACATAATTTTAAGGAAAAATATAAGTATCCACATTTCAAAGTCATTCTTGCATTGAAACTAACATGTCACTATTACACAAACAACTTTTGTCATTTAAATCACGCATTCCCACACATATAATGTAGGTATATATTTAACAAAAAATGGTTGCACTGTACCAAAGCACTAATTGACTAACATCAATTGTAATTTGTATCATTAGTATTATTATTACTACTACTACACAAATCAGATACAAGAATGATAAGCTATTTTACTTTGTACACCAGGATCTTGTTGATGTTGTACCGTCCCACAATAACGGAGTCAGTGTAGCTGTTGTAGCAGAGTGACCATGGGCACTGAAGCCCATCCCTCTGTGTAGCAAGCGTGGCCCGCTTCCTACTGCCCTTACTGTCAATCTGTAGGATAGTTTTGGAAGTATGTCCACATACCAGCACCTGGCCTGCAGGTGTCACGTGTACACAAGTTGGCCTTTCCAATTCAGGGTCAATGCAGATGGAAATGACTGACCCATCTCTGGCCAAAGTGAGGAGCTTGTGATGGGAGTAGTTTGTGATGTACAACATGAAAGACGAATTATCGTATATAATATTTAGAAATAAGTCTAATTACATACCATATTACACTTGTATTTTTATTTAATAACAACAAATTATAAAGAACAGGTCAAACACTGTTATTTTCAAAGCCATGCACTTTTTTCATCGACCGGTCAAGAGGTAACAGTATATATATATTAATAACTATTTGTATGATTATTACTGCAGAATTTTGAGTTCCTTGCTGTTATAATAATATGTTCCTGTTAAAAGAGATAAATCCACCATGGTTCTTACCTGTCTGCTCCTGAGTTATCCTTGTAAATTTTGCGGACTAGTTTAACATCCAGCGAATACTTGTACAGCGCAGTAAGAGAGGTTAAAAACAGGTCACCTTGGTGGAAGGCAATACTATTGCATTTATGTTGAAATTGGAGCTTTCTGTCTTTAACTAGCTTGTTGTTGTTGACTTTGATAAACTGAAACTCTAAACCAATAGTAACACCAACCTCACTGGGTGGGGGTGATCTGACACATGGTCAAATGCTCATCAGATACAATACAGTGACTCACCAGCTAGTACTGCTGGTTTAGCAGCTTGGCTTTCTTATTATTCAAGTCTACAACCAGGACCTGTCTACTAGGTAGAACACATATGTCTCTGATTTTGCATTACATTTCTTTTGACTCACCTCCTATGAGTAAAACATATTCAGACTTTCCATCCATCCTTATTACCTAGTCTGAATTTCACCGCATTGTCAATGCCTGGGTACTGTGTTCAATCATCCCACGACCTGACAACTTGGAAAGGTACTGCATAATTTCACTATTAGGCTGGAAAGTTATTGAAGATTTTACTTGAACAAAGTTCTCCTTTCGATATTTGTATGCCCCCCTTCGAAGAAGAGGGGGTATATTGCTTTGCTCATGTCGGTCTGTCGGTCGGTCTGTCGGTCGGTCTGTCGGTCTGTCGGTCGGTCCGTCCAACAGGTGGTTGTCAGACGATAACTCAAGAACGCTTGGACCTAGGATCATGAAACTTCATAGGTACATTGATCATGACTCGCAGATGACCCCTATTGATTTTGAGGTCACTAGGTCAAAGGTCAAGGTCACGGTGACCAGAAATAGTAAAATGGTTTTTGAATGATAACTCAAAAACGCATACGCCTAGGATCATGAAACTTCATGGGTAGATTGATCATGACTTGCAGATGACCTCTATTGATTTTTAGGTCACTAGGTCAAAGTTCAAGGTCACGGTGACCCGAAATAGTAAAATGGTTTCCGGATGATAACTCAAGAACGCATACGCCTAGGATCATGAAACTTCATGGGTAGATTGATCATGACTCTCAAATGACCCCTATTGATTTTGAGGTCACTAGGTCAAAGGTCAAGGTTACGGTGACCCGAAATAGTAAAATGGTTTTCGGATGATAACTCAAGAACGCATACGCCTAGGATCAGGGAACTTCATAGGTAGATTGATCAGGACTTGCAGATGACCCCTATTGATTTTGAGGTCACAAGGTCAAAGGTCAAGGTCACGGTGACCCGAAATAGTAAAATGATTTTCGGATGATAACTCAAGAACGCCTTTGCCTAGGATCATCAAACTTCATAGGTACATTGATCGTGACCCGCAGATGACCCCTATTGATTTTCAGGTCTCTAGGTCAAAGGTCAAGGTCTCAGGGACAAAAATCGTATTCACACAATGGCTGCCACTACAACGGACAGCCCATATGGGGGGCATGCATGTTTTACAAACATCCCCTGTGCATGCACAATTTGCATCCCTTGTTCAACTGCTGTATTTTGTCCTGACATTTAATGCTGGCTTAAGAGATAGTTCTTGCTTGCTTTTATCGCATATGTCCTGAATAGCATCTCCAAGTTGTTTTAATTCAGCTCGAAGATTGGCATACTTGTCGAAATCACTTTTTAGAAAGGCTTGCAGTTTGGTAAGAATATCCTTCATTTCATGCAGTGTCTTCTTTTCAAGCAAGTTTAAGGCTGCATGTATAAGTTTCCTGTATCTTGTGTAACTGCTCATCATATGAAATGTGCACAGACTGAATGCTAACCTCCTGATAGTCTTGAAGCTCCTTCAGTTTTCCCAGAGTAGTTTGGATAGTAACAGATTTTTTGAGGTCTGTGGAGGTATTTTTAACTAAGTCAGATAAAAGCATCACCGTTTTGCATGGCCTGTAAGAAAACAGTTTATCTTTAGTAAAACCAATAATCATAAATAATGCAAACGGACTAATTTTGTACAGATTGATCAATCTAAATCTGATAAAAAAAAAGCTTGGTAAAAAAGAAAAAAATCATTGATTATCTACATATATATGGTTAATAATGTGTCAATCTGTGTTATATTGTACCATACATGTACATTAACTTTAAAGGCTCATATCATACAAAATAGTGTGTCAACTATTGAAACGTCATTGCTTCTCTCTTTTTTTGTTTAATATTTCAAAAGTATTTAAGTTACATTAATGTTGGAAGTGTACAATTTCAAATAAATTAAAGTAGGACCATTTAACTGGTTTAGTTTACCTCTAACTTAACTGAAACTTAAACATGTCCGTAATCTTAAAATAGCATCAGTGTTATTAATATTATTCACTTTGATTTTTGAATGAGTATTTAAGTTCATTTCAACGTAGATTCAAACAATACATTTTTTTGTCATAAAAGTTTTTACAACAAATATCATCTAAAAACCTGTGATAATGGAAAGCACAAGTATTGCAGCACAGCTTGCTTTGGTCTTTGCAAAAACTTGCAAGGGGTTCTTCTTTGTGAACATAATATTTAAGGAGAAAATCTTCCATATTCTTGACCACTGGCCATTTCTTCATATCACCCCTTCCATGAAGGGAATGTTTCTTAAACAACTGGCCGTGCTAGTGAATACATTTTCGGCAGTAAAACTTAACGCAAGATTCGCAATAGAAATCAGTAGATTCTTTCAGTTTCTCGTCTTCGCACGCAGAACACAAAAAGTCTTTGACCCAGTCATTTCCTTTTTCAATGGTAGACTGCGAACAGGTCGCCATTTTATAGATCACTGCAGCTTTTGATCTCAAGATCTTAGATTTAACAAAAATAATTAGGTATCCTAAGGCTCATTGATTACCAAACTAAACAAAACATACCAATCTAGCTAATGTCCAGGTCTATCAACACATAATTTTCAGCTAAAAAGAGTTAAAAAACATAAACTTGAAGTTTGTTTTCGTCTTGTTATATCTCCAGTATACAAAGTAAATCCAGTACCAGTCATGTGACATGTATTATAACATTAAACCATGTTGGGGGACAGAGCTTTAACAACTAGTGTATGTGTACATACAAAGAGGAATTATCGCAACTCAATCAAAGTGTTCAATCAATAAAGCACCCAGGGTAACTTGATAACATGGGTACATGTATAAACAAGAATCATTCATCTGTAAACTATTTAAATTATTAAAAGAAGAAAACTATTTGAGTTCAAGATTGTTTGAAAGGTCTCTGTAAAAATCAAAAATAAATAATTAGCTTGCAATAAAGAAAATTAGTTATATGAAAATTATCAAAAGGAGACCATGGGCCCTAACACTTATTTGGATAAGGTCAGCATTATATGTGTGCACATTATTCTCCGTGTTGTCCAGGCGCTTATTATATTTGCGATGAAATTCAAGCGATTTGTGATTCGGCTGAATGGAAAACAAAGATGTCGCGCAATTCGAAATATTACATGAAAAAGATTCCTAAGCAAAAACCTGGTGGAAAACAAAAACTGTTGATTATTAGCTCACTTGAGCACAATGTGCTGATGGTGAGCTTTTGTGATCGCCTTTTGTCCGTCGTCCGTTGTGCGTTGTGCGTCGTGCGGCGTCAACATTTGCCTTGTTAACACTCTAGAGGCCACAGTTATTTGCAATCTGCATGAACTTTGGTCAGAACATTGGTCTCAATAATATCTTGGATGAGACCTTGTTAACACTCTAGCCACATTTATTGCCCAATCTTCATGAACTTTAGTCAGAGGATTGGTCGCAATGATATCTTGGATGAGTTCGAAAATGGTTACGTTTGCTTAAATAACATGGCTGCCAAGGGGCGGGGCCAGTTTTCCTTAAATGGCAATATATGGCTATTGTAAAACCTTGTTAACACTCTAGAGGCCACATTTATTGTCCGATCTTCATGAAACTTGTTCAGAAGGTTCATCCTAATAATATCTTGAACGAGTTCGACAATGATGTTGGTTCATTCACAAACATTGTCACCAGGGGGCGGGTCATGTTTCCTTATATGGCTATATATGGCTATAGTAAAACCTTGTTAACACTCTAGAGGTCACATTTATTTTCCGATCTTCATGAAACTTGGTCAGAAGCTTTGTCCCAATGATATCGTGGATGAGATCGAAAATAGTTTTTGTTGCTTAAAAAACATGGCCACCAGGGGCAGGGCATTTTTCCTTATATGGCTATATATGGCTTTAGTAAAACCTTGTTAACACTCTAGAGGCCACATTTATTGTCCAATCTTCATGAAATTTGGTCAGAAGATTGGTCTTAATGATATCTTGGATGAGTTTGAAAATGTTATGTTTGCTTGAAAAACTTGGCTGCCAAGGGGCGGGACATTTTTCCATATATGGCTATATATGGCTTTAGTAAAATCTTGTTGACATTCTAGGGACCACATTTATTGTCCGATCGTCATGAAACTTGGTCAAAAGATTCATCCTAATGATATCATCTTGGAAGAGTTCAAAAATGATGCCGGTTGGTTGAAAAACATGGCCGCCAGGGGGCGGGGCATTTTTCATTATAATATAATGTCTATAATTAAACCTTGTTAACACTCTACAATATAAAGAAGTGAAACTCCAGCTGCTGCAGCGCCACATTTATTTTCCGATCTTCATAAAAGTTGGTCAGAAAAGTGTGCCAATGATATCTTGGCTGAGTTCGAACATGGTTTTGGTTGCTTTAAAAACATGGCCACCAGGGGGCGGGGCATTTTTCCTTATATGGCTATATATGGCTTTTGTAAAACCTAGTTAACACTCTAGAGGTCACATTTATATTCCGATCTTCATGAAACTTGGTCAGAAGCTTTTTCCCAATGATATCTTGGATGAGTTCGAAAATATTTTCGGTTGCTTAAAAAACATGGCCACCAAAAGGCAGGGCATTTTTCCTTATATGACTATATATGGCTTTAATAAACCCTTGTTAACACTCTAGCCACATTTATTGCCCAATCTTCATGAACTTTAGTCAGAGGATTGGTCGCAATGATATCTTGGATGAGTTTGAAAATGGTTATGTTTGCTTGAAAAACATGGCTGTCAAGGGGCAGGGCATTTTTCCTGATATGGCTATATATGGCTTTAGTACACTCTAGATGCCACATTTATTGTCCGATCTTCATGATACTTTGTCAGAAGATACATCCCAATAATATCTTGGATGAGTTTGAAAATGGTTTTGGTTACTTTAAAAACATGGCCACCAGGGGGCGGGCCATTTTTCCTAATATGGCTATATATTGCTTAAGAAAAAGCTTATTAACACTCCAGAGGCCACATTTGTTGTCCGATCATCATGAAACTTTGTAAGAAGATTTGTCCCAATCATATCTTGGATGAGTTCGAAAATGGGTCCGGTTGGTGGAAAAACATGGCCACCAAGGGGACGTGGCATTTTTCCTAATATAGATATAGTAAAACCTTGTCAACACTCTAGAAGCCATAATTATTGTCCGATCATCATGAAACTTTGTCAGAAGATGTTTTCCAATTTTATCTTGGACAAGTTCGAAAATGGTCCCAGTTGCTTGAAAGACATGACCACCAGGGGGCGGGGCATTTTTTCTTATATGGACTTATGAATCTTCATCAAACTTTGTCAGAATATTTGTTTGAATGATATTTTGGATGGGGATGATAATGTTTTTGGTCTGTTGAAAAACTCGGCTTCCAGGGTGTTCACTAGACATGAAAGTTGGTAAGAACATTTTGTTCTTATGACATCTGGTGCTTCACAGAACAGGTCAGTTCCTTTGAATATCAGGTGAGCGACTTTGGGCCTTTCAGGCCCTCTTGTTTTCTAGCTTTAATACTTTTAATATCTCGTAACTCGAACATAAAACCACATGAACGTGTTGATCAGTTAAATTATAAAAATGTCTGTTAGTGTAGAGTGCTATTTATTTAATTGTTTACCATGTTGCATGTGCGTATAGAAGGCAGGAGCGTCGTAAATACAAATGATGTTCTAAATGTCAATATAATAACACTCCTTTTTTTGTAAGCGTATGTTCGTGATTAGCATAAAAACAAAATAATATTCATCCAGCATTATACAATTACATGCAATTTAGTTTAGACCCTCTGTTTTAGTGCTAAAAATACATAAGGTATAGTCCAAATATTTATACTCAGATGGGATCTTTGATAATTTTGTATATGGGGTCCCATTCGAGATCAGCATCATCATTATCACGTGGAATAACGTACAGTATAATCATTTAGACTAACAACGTATATATCTATATCTTGTTTAGCACAGATTTAATTGCAGATGCAGCTAATTATTTTCTATATGGATATTTTAATGAATTTTCATGTACCTGCTTTTTATGGTAGTTTAGAGACTTAACTGCAGTTTGTTTGATGTAATTTTCTTCGCAAACATATTATGGCGCAAATCAAATTTTAATTGTGAAGAGTAGTATATTAACATGGACATAAGGCGTAAAGTAACAAAGTTGTTTGTGTCCAGTAACTCGTCGAATTATAAATGGATTTGCCGACCCTTGACAGTTTTTTCTTTGGTACTCCATGTTGAGTTTTCGATCATTTTCTCTAAATTCGATCAAATTTATATATTTACTATTAACTTTTGCGATTATTTTTGCTTCATGCGATCATATTTGCTCAATTAACTTTAAATGTACATAAAATAACTATAAACAAGCTGAGTGGAGATTTTGCGGATTTCTACATGTCGTTGTATATTCTCATTATAGTGGACGATCGCAAAAGGAAAACAGAAGTTTATTCAACCTACCTAATTTTAGTTTTTGGCGATACCAATGAAAAAAAGATTTTTCATTTCGACATAAAATAACCAAACGTGCATACTAAAATCACGGCTTCAATTATGATTAAAATAGCATGAGTATATTCCATACAAAATTGAGCAAGTCATAACACATACTAAGTATTTTGATGTCAGCATCATAAGAAACACTCCAATGTTTTATACTGAATTTCATATCTACGTTAATAATTACTCTGTATAGTTACTCTGTGATTGAAGTGTCAGCATATCTTCATATCACTGCACAGTGAACCATCAGTTACAGCACATTTGCTGCTGGTAAAAGGGGATTTAAAAGACACGTAGGACAACGTATGTCGCATCGCAGTTGACATAATTATGATATTTTCATTGCATTTAAAGAAATATTTTACAATTTTGGTAGCTTCTTTAATTGACATGCATCTTCGTTTTTTTTTATAGCAATAGAATATTAGGGTAGTGTCTTTATGAAAGTGAATTTATCCGACGAGTTGAAGAAAGTTTCACACAGCGAGTCTTGCCGAATCGTGAACGCCTTTCGGTGACGAATCGGATTAATTTAAGTACACGGAGACATTAGCCTAATAATATATTTATATCAAAATAGAATACGTATGTCAATTAAAGATGCTACCTGAGTGTGTCATATTTTTCTTCATTTTTAAAAAAAACGAAGCTAGTGTGAAACACTTTGTTCCTATCTGACATAAAAAAGTCAAACCTATTATGGATCTGGCTCTATTATCCAAAGTTGTTGTATGGATTAAAACACCATGTAGAGTTTTGTCAGATTTGGTTTGCCTCAATGATGAGTTTTAAGTTTGCACACAACAAAAAAGATACATTTGTGTGTCGCCATCTTCCTTTTCCATTTTAAAAAGTTGGTGTAAGCACGAAATTCTTTATGGATGGACATCTTATTCATCCATGAAATCACATTTTAAATTGTACTTCTATCGCCATTTAAAATAAGCAAACAATGCACTTACTTATAAGATTTTAAAATCCTTTGGGTCAAGGACAATCCGTAAATGTTCAACAAAACACTTAATTTAAAACATCGCGTTATTCGAGTACAAAATTTTATTATAGAATTCAGGAGCCAAATATTAAAACACCTTTCTTAATAGTGTATTATTAAAATCCTATAACACACACACAAACGTTATATTTTAATGCGAATGAGTTTAAAAAATCCCAGATTCTCGTGTTCTTGAATTAATGATGTAATCAAGTGATTCCAGGCATGGGCATGGGCATGGGTGTGCAGGTTGGCATGGGTGTGCAGGTTGGCATGGGTGTGCAGGTTGGCATGGGTGTGCAGGTTGGCATGGGTGTGCAGGTTGGCATGGGTGTGCAGGTTGACATGGGTGTGCAGGTTGGCAATGGTGTGCAGGTTGGCATGGGTGTGCAGGTTGGCATGGGTGTGCAGGTTGGTATTGATGTGCAGGTTGGCATGGGTATGCAGGTTGGTATGGTTGTGCAGGTTTGCATGGGTGTGCAGGTTGGCATGGGTGTGCATGTTGGCATGGGTGTGCAGGTTGGCATGGGTGTGCAGGTTGGTATGGGTGTGCAGGTTGGAATGGGTGAGCAGGTTGGCATGGGTGTGCAGGTTGGCATGGGTGTGCAGGTTGACATAGGTGTGCAGGTTGGCATGGGTGTGCAGGTTGGCATGGGTGTGCAGGTTGGCATGGGTGTGCAGGTTGGCATGGGTGTGCAGGTTGGCATGGGTGTGCATGTTGGTATGGTTGTGCAGGTTGGAATGGGTGTGCAGGTTGGCATGGGTGTGCAGGTTGGCATGGGTGTGCAGGTTTACATAGGTGTGCAGGTTGGCATGGGTGTGCAGGTTGGCATGGGTGTGCAGGTTGGCATGGGTGTGCAGGTTGGCGTGGGTGTGCAGGTTGGCATGGGTGTGCAGGTTGGCATGGGTGTGCAGGTTGGCAATGGTGTGCAGGTTGGCATGGGTATGCAGGTTGGCATGGGTGTGCAGGTTGGCATTGATGTGCAGGTTTGCATGGGTATGCAGGTTGGTATGGTTGTGCATGTTGGCATGGGTGTGCAGGTTGGAATGGGTGTGCAGGTTTGCATGGGTGTGCAGGTTGGCATGGGTGTGCAGGTTGGCATGGGTGTGCATGTTGGCTTGGGTGTGCAGGTTGGCATGTGTGTGCAGGTTGGTATGGGTGTGCATGTTGGAATGGGTTAGCAGGTTGGCATGGGTCAGCAGGTTGGCATGGGTGTGCAGGTTGACATAGGTGTGCAGGTTTGCATGGGTGTGCAGGTTGGCATGGTTGTGCAGGTTGGCATGGGTGTGCAGGTTGGTATGGGTGTGCAGGTTGGTATGGGTATCCAGGTTGGCATGGTGTGGAGGTTGGCATGGGTGTGCAGGTTGGCATGGGTGTGCAGGTTGGCATGGGTGTGCAGGTTGGCATGGGTGTGCAGGTTGGCATGGGTGTGCAGGTTGGCGTGGGTGTGCAGGTTGACATGGGTGTGCAGGTTGGCATGGGTGTGCAGGTTGGCATGGGTGTGCAGGTTGACAATGGTGTGCAGGTTGGCATGGGTGTGCAGGTTGGCATGGGTGTGCAGGTTGGCATTGATGTGCAGGTTGGCATGGGTATGCAGGTTGGTATGGTTGTGCATGTTGGCATGGGTGTGCAGGTTGGAATGGGTGTGCAGGTTTGCATGGGTGTGCAGGTTGGCATGGGTGTGTAGGTTGGCATGGGTGTGCATGTTGGCTTGGGTGTGCAGGTTGGCATGTGTGTGCAGGTTGGTATGGGTGTGCATGTTGGAATGGGTAAGCAGGTTGGCATGGGTCAGCAGGTTGGCATGGGTGTGCAGGTTGACATAGGTGTGCAGGTTTGCATGGGTGTGCAGGTTGGCATGGGTGTGCAGGTTGGCATGGGTGTGCAGGTTGGTATGGGTGTGCAGGTTGGTATGGGTATCCAGGTTGGCATGGTGTGGAGGTTGGCATGGGTGTGCAGGTTGACATGGGTGTGCAGGTTGGCATGGGTGTGCAGGTTGGCATGGGTGTGCAGGTTGGCATGCGTGTGCATGTTGGCATGGGTGTGCAGGTTGGCATGGGTGTGCAGGTTGGCATGGGTGTGCAGGTTGACATGGGTGTGCAGGTTGGCATGGGTGTGCAGGTTGGCATGGTTGTGCAGGTTGGCAATGGTGTGCAGGTTGGCATGGGTGTGCAGGTTGGCATGGGTGTGCAGGTTGGCATGGGTGTGCAGGTTGGCATTGATGTGCAGGTTGGCATGGGTGTGCAGGTTGGCATGGGTGTGCAGGTTGGCATGGGTGTGCAGGTTGGAATGGGTGTGCAATTTGGCATGGGTGTGCAGGTTGGCATGGGTGTGCAGGTTGGCATGGGTGTGCAGGTTGGCATGGGTGTGCAGGTTGGCATGGGTGTGCAGGTTGGCATGGGTGTGCATGTTGGAATGGGTGTGCAGGTTGGTATGGGTGTGCAGGTTGGCATGGGTGTGCAGGTTGGCATGCGTGTGCAGGTTGGCATGGGTGTGAAGGTTGGCATGGGTGTGCAGGTTGGCATGGGTGTGCAGGTTGGCAAGGTGTGCAGGTTGGCATGGGTGTGCAGGTTGGCATGGGTTCGCAGGTTGGCAAGGGTGTGCAGGTTGGCATGGGTGTGCAGGTTGGCATGGGTGTGCAGGTTGACATGGGTGTGCAGGTTGGCATGTGTGTGCAGGTTGGCATGGGTGTGCAGGTTGGCATGGATGTGCAGGTTGGCATGGTTGTGCAGGTTGGCATGGGTGTGCAGGTTGGCATGGGTATGCAGGTTGACATGGATGTGCAGGTTGGCATGGGTGTGCAGGTTGTCATGGTTGTGCAGGTTGGCATGGGTGTGCAGGTTGGCATGGGTGTGCAGGTTGGCATGGGTGTGCAGGTTGGCGTGGGTGTGCAGGTTGACATGGGTGTGCAGGTTGGCATGGGTGTGCAGGTTGGCATGGGTGTGCAGGTTGGCAATGGTGTGCAGGTTGGCATGGGTGTGCAGGTTGGCATGGGTGTGCAGGTTGGTATTGATGTGCAGGTTGGCATGGGTATGCAGGTTGGTATGGTTGTGCATGTTGGCATGGGTGTGCAGGTTGGAATGGGTGTGCAGGTTTGCATGGGTGTGCAGGTTGGCATGGGTGTGTAGGTTGGCATGGGTGTGCATGTTGGCTTGGGTGTGCAGGTTGGCATGTGTGTGCAGGTTGGTATGGGTGTGCATGTTGGAATGGGTAAGCAGGTTGGCATGGGTCAGCAGGTTGGCATGGGTGTGCAGGTTGACATAGGTGTGCAGGTTTGCATGGGTGTGCAGGTTGGCATGGGTGTGCAGGTTGGCATGGGTGTGCAGGTTGGTATGGGTGTGCAGGTTGGTATGGGTATCCAGGTTGGCATGGTGTGGAGGTTGGCATGGGTGTGCAGGTTGACATGGGTGTGCAGGTTGGCATGGGTGTGCAGGTTGGCATGGGTGTGCAGGTTGGCATGCGTGTGCAGGTTGGCATGGGTGTGCAGGTTGGCATGGGTGTGCAGGTTGGCATGGGTGTGCAGGTTGACATGGGTGTGCAGGTTGGCATGGGTGTGCAGGTTGGCATGGTTGTGCAGGTTGGCAATGGTGTGCAGGTTGGCATGGGTGTGCAGGTTGGCATGGGTGTGCAGGTTGGCATGGGTGTGCAGGTTGGCATTGATGTGCAGGTTGGCATGGGTGTGCAGGTTGGCATGGGTGTGCAGGTTGGCATGGGTGTGCAGGTTGGAATGGGTGTGCAATTTGGCATGGGTGTGCAGGTTGGCATGGGTGTGCAGGTTGGCATGGGTGTGCAGGTTGGCATGGGTGTGCAGGTTGGCATGGGTGTGCAGGTTGGCATGGGTGTGCATGTTGGAATGGGTGTGCAGGTTGGTATGGGTGTGCAGGTTGGCATGGGTGTGCAGGTTGGCATGCGTGTGCAGGTTGGCATGGGTGTGAAGGTTGGCATGGGTGTGCAGGTTGGCATGGGTGTGCAGGTTGGCAAGGTGTGCAGGTTGGCATGGGTGTGCAGGTTGGCATGGGTTCGCAGGTTGGCAAGGGTGTGCAGGTTGGCATGGGTTTGCAGGTTGGCATGGGTGTGCAGGTTGACATGGGTGTGCAGGTTGGCATGTGTGTGCAGGTTGGCATGGGTGTGCAGGTTGGCATGGATGCGCAGGTTGGCATGGTTGTGCAGGTTGGCATGGGTGTGCAGGTTGGCATGGGTGTGCAGGTTGACATGGATGTGCAGGTTGGCATGGGTGTGCAGGTTGTCATGGTTGTGCAGGTTGGCATGGGTGTGCAGGTTGGCATGGGTGTGCAGGTTTGCGATTTATTTTGCAGAAAGTTAAACTTTAAAAATAAGGCTGTGTCAGGAATGATAACGTACGGTTATTATTAGTGTACTGAACATTTATTTAAAATATGTATATTGATTATATTAATTTAAATTTAATTGAGTAAAAACCATCGAAAATTGATTTAAAATAAGTTCGATCAGAAATGTACTGGAAAAGAAATGTCCGTTAAAAGAAAGTACATGTGATTAATTGACAAACCTTACCTGTCATGAAAAGGGCTATTTTATCCGTCACCTAGAGTTTTCGTCATAAAAATCATTTAGTTGTAAGGTAAATAGCTATAAACCTACCTTCCAATAGTGTTACGTGTAATATATTTACTATAACTAAACTAAGATTGAAGTAATTTGTTCGCGTTTAGGGTTCACGGGCACAAACATTAGAAAGCATTTATTCCAATCAACTTGACAATTATTTTCATTTTACATGTATTACTAGTACTTATGAGGAAATTAAGTTATAAAAAAATACTGCGCTCAAAAGTATATATCTGTTACGAATGTGAATCCAACATTTTACAGCTTGCATCACATCTCCTCCCTGAGATGAGCTACGGTCATCTTAAATGTTTGCTATATGACGTTGTGCTCTGACCTCTTGTCAACAAAAAGGTATTTCACTGATATTTCATTTACTTTAATTCCCCTTGTCTCATGAAGGTGAAATAATGTTGCACTTGTGAAAATTAATCAATTGAATATTGATTATTTCGCAGTGTAAGTTTACATGTCACAAAGGCTTAATATATTACTAGGGTAGTAACACGCGTTTTCAAATGGTTTATCTGATGACCAAGTGGTTGAACGCCAGTGACTCAACTTTAAACGCAGCCTAGATATTGTCTCGATAAAAATTCTGACAAAGTTTTATCAAGATTGAATCATAATTTAAACTTGCACAGAGGAACCAATGTTTATCTAAAATTTGAACTGGTTAAAATTGTTTAAGAACGAACATAACCAAGATTTAAACCCAGTCAATATATTGTCCGAATAAACCTTCTGGCCGAGTTTCATTAAGATTGTGTCATACAAATATTTTGACCAAGTTTCAACAAGATTGGATGAAACAGTGTGCTTTCTAGAGTGGTAACGAGTTAAATGTTGATGATTCAAGAATACTGACGCCGGACAAAGCGTGATCAGAAAAGCTCACCTGCTCAGATGTGCTTAAAATCAGAAACATGGAACTCTACAACTCTAAACAGAACAATTTTTGAACTCATCCGAGATATCATCAGAACACACTTTCTGACCAAGGTTCATGAAGATTTGACTATAGATGTGACTTCTAAATTGTTAAAAATTCTTTCTTTAATTTGACGTGACCTAGTGTTTAATCTCACGTGATCCCGAGCTTCCCAAGCGATCCCCTGCCGCACTTATCCGATCTGCATTCCCTATCGAATCCACTCCACGACGCATCCGATCTGAGGCCGCTATGAAACCCTTTCCCACACCAACTCGATCTGTGTTACCTATGGCATCCCCTTTCAAACCCACCCAATATGTCATCTGTCGTCCGAATAATCCCTTGCCTCATCTGACAAAGCAGCGGCCAAAATGATCTCCTCAGGTAGCCGACTAATCCACAGGCCAAACGATCCCCTTCAGAGCCCATCCGATCTGCGGTCCTAATAATCCCCCACACGCTCTGAGATGAGATCCAAAATGAAACCCTCTCCCAAACCCACCTGATATTCAATTCCAATTGAATCCATTCCTAAACCAACTGCGGTTCCAATGGAGTCCCCTCAAACACCCACCCGACTCGCGGCCAAAATGATCACCTAACGCACACATCCGATCTACAGTCCAAATGGAATTCCCTCCCAAACATATGTGATTGGCGGTCACAATAAAATTCCCTAGAGCATCTCCCTATTGGGGCGCCAAAATCTGCCCCTCTCGCCTCGACCCGATACGCGGATTCTCCTCCAACACCCACGCGATCTTGAAACCCCTGCCCCGCAAACCTGAACAGCGACCACAATTATCCCCTCCAGCTCCCCAAATATGCCGTCCCAATAATCCCATCCCGCACCCGATTACTCCATGGCAAAAAAAATCCCCCTGGCAATCAACAAATCCATGACCAAAAGGAGCCCTTTACTCACCCGTCTAATCCATGGCCCCAACGATCCCCTCACGCACCCACCAGATTTGCGGTCCCAATCACATTCCCGCCCACACCATCCCGACCTGTGACCCCAAGGATCCCGTTCCGCACCTAGCCGATCCGCGGCCTAATGATCCCCTCCCGCACCCAACCTATCAGTATCTCCAATGATCCACTCCCACACCGGTCCTATCCGCGGTCCCAATGACCGAATTCTGCACTTATCCGATCTGCGGCACAAAGTTTACTGTGATTTCTGCGCGTCTGGCCTTTCAAATACATTGTTTACGTTGACTTAAAGCAAGTAAATATTGAAAAAAAGGAATAATGCATACATATTCATTACGACGCATTCAATATATATATGCTTTATTAAACAAAGATAGTAAAACATTAAACATCATTATTCTTTTAGAGGATAACAATGAAATACAACACATCAATTATGGTAGAATCGATTTCGAGTATTGGATATCATCTTCTATAAAACATACACATGAGGTAGTAAGTTGAAACTTTCCTATCAATGCAAGAAAACGAATCTTTAGGACAAACGAAATATCACTCGTATTTTCTACAGTAACCGTATTTCATGTCTTAAACGGCAAGTATTGACTACCCTCCACACAGGCAAAACCATCTGTCGGTTTAAGGCATAGTTTAAGGAAGGTATGCTCCCCCCCCCCTTGGGTCTGTCGTTACATGTATTTATAACACAAATAATTTGTTGTATATCATATTTTCTCTTAGGTCTCTACACTGTGACCACAACGGAGTGCCAGTACACAAGAATGAAGCGCCACCTTGGTGCAAAAGGTACCATATGACATTGACATTAATAGGCATATGGTACCTTTTTGCACCAATCGGGCGAATAATTAT
Source organism: Dreissena polymorpha (assembly GCF_020536995.1). NCBI lineage: Eukaryota > Metazoa > Mollusca > Bivalvia > Myida > Dreissenidae > Dreissena > Dreissena polymorpha. Next base: position 95,914,825 of record NC_068355.1, on the reverse strand, counting down.
TCAGTGTTGTATTTTGAGTGGTTGCCGGGCGGAGTATGTGCGGTAGATATTAATAAAGAAAGCTTAATATATGCCTTTAAATATGACTTCCGGTCACAAACGATTGGTTTATATATACATAATTTTTCACAACAACGTGCATGTTTTCATACAAAACAAAGGCAAGTGAATCGTATATATTTCAAATTATTTTACTCAGTTAAGAATTTTTCGAAAACATACAGGCCAGCGAAAGTTAAACAAATCCTGACAGCACACTTATAAACATAAAGCGTTTTGACTAAGAGTTTTGAGTAAATGTCAATAACATATTACATTAAACTAGAATAGGATTACTCACACGGATACATTATGCACAGTTAATATAAAATATACCAACAGATAAACCACTATTTATGCATAATAAATATAAATAAAAAATATACAAACAGATTAACCACTATTTGTGCACAATAACATAAAATATACAAAAAGATAAACCACTATTTATTATTATTAAAACACGCAAACTCCGTTAGAATATAAAAAGTATCTACACAAATGCCCTGCGGACATATGCCATCCACTTTTGTCAAGCGAACGTTTGCACAGCCGGACGAATTTCTTCTTGCTTTCCACATCTGACATTTGTTCCCCTAAATTGTAATCACTATCTAATTAAAACAATGCTTATAAGTAATCATTTCTTAATGTATAAAAAATTACCAAAAAATTTTACTCATATATACAGTACAATAGAGTAACATTTCAAATAGTAACTTATGGACAAAGGCTTAATTAATTATAATCAATTACTTGTACGCTGAGATGTATCGCAGAATGTCGCAATGGTTAGTGTCCTGGACAAAATGTCGCAATGGTTAGTGTCCTCGGCAGAATGTCGCAATGGTTAGTGTCCTCGGCAGAATGTCGCAATGGTTAGTGTTCTCGGCAGAATGTCGCAATGGTTAGTGTCCTCTTCAGAATGTCGCAATGGTTAGTGTCCTCGATGAGATGTATCGCAGAATGTCGCAATGGTTAGTGTCCTCGGCAGAATGTCGCAATGGTTAGTGTCCTCGTCAGAATGTCGCAATGGTAAGTGTCCTCGGCAGAATGTCGCAATGGTTAGTGTCCTCGGCAGAATGTCGCAATGGTTAGTGTCCTCGTCAGAATATCGCAATGGTTAGTGTCCTCGGTGAGATGTATCGCAGAATGTCGCAATGGTTAGTGTCCTCGGCAGAATGTCGCAATGGTTGGTGTCCTCGGCAGAATGTCGCAATGGTTAGTGTCCTCGTCAGAATGTCGCAATGGTTAGTGTCCTCGGTGAGATGTATCGCAGAATGTCGCAATGGTTAGTGTCCTCGGTGAGATGTATCACAGAATGTCGCAATGGTGTCCTCGGAGGCGTATGTCAGGGAGAGAAACATAAACATTTTATTGGTAGGTCGTATTACCGGGATGGCATGAGTCTCGCTCCCATGTTCATACGATTTTCTTTTAAATTAAGTGTGCACCAATCTAAAAATGTATATTGAAATAATAAATACTAAACGCATCTGTCGTTAAACTACATGCATCAAGGTTGTTTTTTTACGATTAAGAATGCCGTGCCCAATGTACGGCGTAAAAATAAAAATGATGGAATGATGGAACAAAGGTGCATTTTATTTAATGTATATGTATTGTTGCACTTACAAGCCGCAAGAAAGACACACATCATAAGATAAAATAATTAATCTCAACGGCATTATGTAAATTAAGTCAGTACAAAGTTAGTATACTACATTTTAAAGTAGCATATGTCATTGTATATGTATTGCATTTAGTTGTACAATTAATACACATAATTTACAATTTGTGACGCTTATAGTTATAGTTAAACAGGCATGTCACCGGAATTGAACAGTGATAAGATCTTCAAAATATCTCATAACTCTATTTTGTAGTGTCAATTGTATGTTCTGTGATCATTTTATATATGATAAGTCCCTTCAAATCCATCGGTTTTATCAGCAGTATTCCTTTAATAGCTTAATCTGCATACTCGAGGCATTATATCTATGTGAATCAATTGAAACACATTATACAAATAAATATTAACAATGCAATTATCAAAAACGTGCAGGTGAAAATAAGTGCAAATTAGAACACGAGCATTCATAAAAGAAGTGTCTTTAACGTGTTTTATACATGTCGAAATAAGTGTCACTTAATATACATAAACACACGTAATAAATTAATCTAAAAATGCCAAATTCATCGTAAAATGTCAAAGATAATTACACACATTATTATTTGGACGAAAAATATTCGTAAACAAAAACAGTATTACATGAATGCATGCATTTATTTATTTTGGAATCGTAATATAATTAGACTCTCTATTGGAAGTCATTAAAAATGTAAGTTGCGTGTCGTCTGACTGTTAGTCGATTCAATAGAGTAGATATTTTGCATCGTGTACATATTTTTCCAATTGTGTTTTTCTCTATTATGTTAACATAAATAAATAGATATCGGGCGTTTCTTACGAACACAAATTATTCTGCTTTTGCCATCTTCTTTACTTAACTTCAAATCTATGAGCTGAAATTTAAAAACGTGTTAAGGCAAGTTTTCACTACTTTGGAATATTAACAAATGCGTGCCTCTAGTTGTATGTCCACGTTCAGATATGATTGCCAATGTGACCCCACAAGAATGTAAAATACAAAGGAAAATGCTTCATTTGACTTCCACGCATTCGTTTGTAGATTAATATGCATGATATCAGACATACAATAACAATAACTATCAACTATCCTACATAGTTTCGTCTTGAGCATGCACGGCTCTTTTTTTCCAAAGAGCAGAAATGCGTCGACACTTTTTTTAGATTTCAAATGAAACGCATCCACTAATTTCCCCAGGAAAATGCGTGTATGAATCATGTTAAAATTAATACTTGTAAAAAATGTAATCAATATGTCTATCATTTCAATTAATTTAAATTAATATTTCGATACAATTACCGATTGATTACGTTTTGGACTTATTATCGCAAAATATTGTTATTTCCATAAATATATTTAGTGTTATATTATATATATATGTTTGTTTTTCTCCAGATAAGAAGTGTTGCTGATTTGCTTTGTACACTGGTTATAATTTATAAGTTTCAATACTTAACTTATAAAAAATATCTGTTTTCCAAATACATTCTTTTAGATGTTGCTCATATCTCTCTATAAATATATGAATGATCTTAAGCAAACCAAATATTTTATTAGATGTCATGTACGCAAGTGCAACGAACAAACCTTGTAAGGTATTGGTCACAGCGAAGACATACCACAACACTGAATTATTGCTTATGTTGGCAATGATTGCAAATACCCATGTTAGGCTCATGACTATTGACAAATTAATGTGGACCAGCACACGCTTTGATTGCTGTTTTTATTTTTGACTTGTTTGCGTGTACGAATGATATTAATGGCCGTCATAACGAAGGCAAAAATATCAAATGATTTCATCAACCCTAACGGCCCGATAAAGAATATTAATAAACCCAGGCTGGAATTCAACCAACAGGCCCCTTGACCATAACGAGGCTTAATATTGTATGTGACGAGTTTAAAATCCCCTATATCTATCACTATTGCGACGCTTACAACTATCAAAGGGATACACCAGGCGTATAAACTGTACATCATAAATCGTTTGGTGCTATTGGCACAATGAGATGTTACCACAAACTGATTTGAAAACGTTCTACAGATATCAAAACTTATGATTTTTGTCAAACAGAATGTCGTTACAAAGAACAGGTGTGTGCCGACTCCCATATATATGCACACGGAAAAATTTGATATAGTGTATGGTGCGGTAATAAAACTAAGCTCTGCTAAAAACAGAGATAGTATCAAACAGAACTGAAGTTTTCCCTGAATAGTTACAAGCTGTTGAAAAATCATATATGCCAAAATTGTTAATAACAAGAAAGAAAGTGAAACGATAAGGCCGATAAATGAAATTTTACTTTGCAAGTCCTGCCAGATTATGACACTCCTTTTTGATTTAGTGCTATTTGAAACTTCTAAACTAGTAATCAAGCAACAAAATTAATCCGTACCGTTTCTGAATAACATTGAGTGGAGCACAAATTTTCCTGTTAAAAACACATATACCCAGGAATCATTGAACATTCGGTATTCATAAAATTCAGTCAATTCCAATTTAACATATGCATATTTCTTCTTTGTAATGTTATCATCGATGCCTGCCAGTGGTAAACAATGTTGCTGATTCAAAACGTAACGTGGGGACATATTATAAATCTGCATTGCCCAATCAGTACATCGTATGCCTCGTTCTCTTTGCATTCACGTTTTAAATGTACGGTTTGACCTGGTTTATTTAAATAAGTATTATTCAAATCTACGAGCATGCGAAAATTGTGGTTTTTGCTATCCGTGATTCCAGATGTTTTGAATCTGCATTGTCCAGTCGTGACATCAAATTCCTCGTTCTCTTTACATTCATTTTTTTAAATGTACGCTTGGTCCTGTTTTATTTGTAATTTTTTTTTTAATCTGCGGTAATGCTAAAACTCGGGAAACGTTCACCCTTCATGCTTACAAAAGAAGGAGAACAGAGAATATGTTCATCGGGAATATTATTACATAATGCACAAAATTCATTGCGATAAATTGAATGTATGTCAAAGTAATAAATGATGAAGTAGGGTCCCTTTTCGCACATATTAGCCAGATGTGGATCACTTCCTGGAGGGCATGTAGAAACTGGCGGCTTGAGGAGACATGAACGATACGTAGCAATAATATTAGGAGGCTCGAATTCAAAATTGAAATAGGAATGAGCTCGATACTTTGGGTTTTCTTTTGTTTCTTCTTTGCTAGTTTATTTGTTTTCAATTTTGTAAAGTTATATGGAAGGGGACATTCCACATTTGATTTCCAGAACACAGTCATTGAATTTGTTACACAAGGCACAATACATGTTCTTGTATATAATGTGCGGTGCTATTGTATCTGTTACAGGATTATTCAGGATCATATATTGGGTATTACGTTCACAAAGGTCTTTAATTTCGATGTTTGCCCACTCACGTTTGCACTGAGAAGCAACAGGGAATCCTCTTCCGTATACCTGTACGTTGTATCGATCGTTAAAATGTTCGCAAGAAATCTGATGTCTATAAGGCAACCGACCCGGCCTCTCGTCGATTTGATATTGATAATTTTCTTCACAGCAGTCCCCAAGCTCATGACATAAGAAATCACAATGGCAGGTTGAAAATCCATAGTGCCATCCCTCTTTGTAGTTTCCGCATATCCTTTGCTGTAAGAATGTTTTATGTTTGTACCAGGGATAATCCGTAGAATTCGCACTTGTAAAATCCGTATCATTCGCAGTTGGAATAACCATTAAATCCGTATCATTCGCAGTTGGAAAATCCGTAAAATCGGTATCATTCGCAGTTGGAAAATCCGTAAAATCCGTATCATTCGCAGTTGGAATAACCGTTTAATCCGTATCATTCGCAGCTGGAAAATCCGTAAAATCGGTATCATTCGCAGTTGGAAAATCCGTAAAATCGGTATCATTCGCAGTTGGAATATCCGTAAAATCCGTATCATAGAAGTTGGAAAATCCGTATATTCCGCATATTCCGTATAATCCGTATATTCCGGATGATTCGCAATTGCCTGAAAACGGCTCTCATAAAGTATTACAATTAGCCCGCACCATTGCAAAAATGTACATTTCTCCATTTTCCCCATTTGAATCCGATAAAATAACGTTATTGTCACCTTAGTGCTTATTACACATATGTGGTTGGCACAGAGATGATGATATATGCGGAATTCGTGGTAATGATACACGAATAATTATCGCTAGATAAATCTTAATATTTTAAAATAACGTTGATTAGAAAAACTGTTTAAAACATGTGTTATCGAAAGTTGTACAAACCATGTAAATAGACAAAAACAGTGTAATAGTCAACAGACTGTTCCTTATTCCCAGGCGTAGATTGAAGCGTTGTTAATACGTCTGATTAGCTAAGTAATAATAATAATAATAGGTTAGTACACTCGGGAAATCTCTCTGAAATGATTCTATGACTAAAAGACAATTACCATAATGCTTCAAAATGGTTTATTGCTCTTTGTAAGGCCACCTTTTACATACTTACAAGATTAATAAAATAACAATATCTATAACGAACGAGTAATAGTCCATAACAAATATAATTAGCGATTATACTATCGTTTCGTTTTGCTCGGATGTTTTTTTTGTATAAACGGTTTACAATACATTTTGGTCAACATCATCGGTTACAGAAATTAAATTATTTAATTTGTTCACATGTAGAATAAATGTGTAGCGCTTTTAAAATGCAGTTATATCAAACTACTTGTATATTTTAATACCGCCGATTCGTTAGCTCACCTGAACACGAGGGAAGCTGTACGGTGAGCGTTGTCGTATGTCTTGCAATCTCAATCACCAGTAATGTCCTTCAAATAATATCTCCTCTTTCGGTCCGCCCAAAACAAATAAATTGTAATAAGTTCACAATTCACATTTCGTTATTTGAACCGCTAGTCTCAAGGGTTTTATGTTATGTTATGTCAACTCTTATAGTGGCCCCCCAGAAAGCATTTCCACTATGATTATTAAAACTTGTCGCGCCTCAGTGTGGCATGCCTTTTATTAATGTTTAATGTAATTGTTATGGCTATGAGGTTTATTTTGACAACACTACATGTTTTACTAAGATGTGGACCAATTGTAAGGTTTGGTGTTCCTTAACACCGGTTAAAGCCCTCAATGCTCGTTCCTATGCGATTATTTATTTCCATGTTTTGCCTGTTACATGTATTCGGAGTATTCTATCGTGTAATTCTTACATTGAAATGAATAACTTTTTACAAAGCGCCAACGTTACAGATCCAAGAAATCAGGATACATTGATACGCGTTTGTTGTACATTATGGTGTCTTGTTTGATACATTTGTTTTGTGTATCACGTTTTGGTAATGGGTTCCTTTCCATAAATAATTTATTTGATTTCAAATCAATAAAAAACCCAGAATTGCACGCATTATGTGTACTATTTAATAATTAAATTCATTGACTTAATGTATGATATACCCGTATTTTGAATGGTTGCATTAAAAGTGATTTATCTAAAGCTGTAGTAAATATAACCGTATTTTAAACTCTACTACACAACTAGTGATATATTTTTCAACAATATTATATTAGATTAACATAATAATATTTTAATGGAAAGTGCGTTTATGTATAAAATATAATTTAATTCTCAGTAGAGATTCATGTTGTCATATCAATTACCCTTTTAATAGGTTGTAACTATTACATAGAACCGCATGATCTTGTTGATCAGCACAATTGTTTAAATGACTCTTATGTTACGTACTCGTGATGGTTGTTATGCCTGTACATTGTATAAATATTTTATGTCTGTGTTGACAACGCCTACCGCAAACAACATTATGTTGAGTGCGATATATCAATTATATAAAATGTTACTTGTGCTTGTAGAAGGCAGGACCAATGAATCGCTAATTGTCAAAATAACAACCCAAGTCGTAAATGTCAAGGGATTGCTAAATGTCAATTTAATATCACTCTTTTAAGGTTAAAGTATGTACATTTGTACATGATCACAAACAAAATAAAATGATATTCACGTTTCGTTCAGCATTACATGCGTTATTAAACCACCTTATTAAGTTTTATTCAACAATACATTAGATATAGTCAGAATAATTATACTCAGAAGGGACATTTTGATAATTTCTGATCAGGATAAGCATAAGTTCTCGTAATAAAGTATAATTATTGAGAATAACAATATATATACAGATAGATAGAGTAATGGTCAAATCAACAAATGCAGTGTTTAAACCTGTATGACATAAAAGTAAGCTTTATTACAGACCTTATTAAGAACTATTATAATCTCTTTTTAAAAAGTACTTTATGTTCTGCAGACGTCTTTAAAATATTAAAATCAAAGCGCTGAAGGCACTGTAGGTGTTCGCTGTTGTAAAATGTCGTCCTTGATTAGCTTGTGCGCATTGCACAGGCTAATCAGTATGCACAGGCTAATCTTATTTGACATGCATAAAGCCCCGTTTTCCATAAAAGCAGCCAATATGTACAGATTTCAATGATAAACACTAGACTGGTCAATCTCGTCTTACAAGCTGTTAAACACTAAAAGTCATATAAACCCTCGTAGTGTACCAGTGGTGAGCTATAAACAGGCAAATGTGGTGGTTATGTTTCCATTTGTCGTTTGCTGCAACAGGCAGCGGTTGTCTTTTCATACCGTACCTAAGGCTTCTAAGCACATACTGATTTGCAAAATATGGCCTGTAACTTTAGTGTGAGCTAAAAATTGCCATGGAATATTGATCCACCATTGTCCTTTATTATGTTCACACTTCATTAGAAGCCTTAGCTTTAAGTTCCCACAATATTTAAATGTAGTAAATGTTTCAAAATTAAGAATTGCGTTAACTCGTTTTAGAGTATCTGCCCACTTACTTTACGTGTAAGCAGGGAGATGGCACAAGCCTGAAAAGATACCGTTTCAAAACAGAAAAAGCAAACACTGTAACGTTTTGAGGACGCATTGCATTTTTTACTTCGATGCCAAATGTATATTTATTTACATAATAAGTATGTAACAAATATTACTGGAAGAACACAAATATGATCAAGTTTATTGACCTTTTACAGACTGACAATGAAAAAAGTGTAAGAAATCTATCCATTTTTGTGTTTAAAGCTTTTACATTGAGAGCTGACTTATATTATCAATAGTTATCAATAGTTTCTTTCCTTGTACTAATAGTTATTTATATATTTAATAAAAAAATACAAAGTACGATAAAGTGTATACAAACGTTTGTATTTAGCCTTTCATCTAGGTTCAAGTTGTATGCAAATTTTTGTATTAAGACTTTCATCTAGCTTCTGTTCAACGATCTTTTAAAAATTATGCACGTCATTGACCATCTGTGTATATACTTTGTTGTAATATGTGTGTACTCAAGCTTAATGCCTAATGTATGTTGAAAGAAACTCTTTAACTCTGATATCTATATGCAATATGTGTAATAACGTCAGATAGTGATTAAGCTAATTATATAAAACAGCATACCAAATATATTGTATTTTACATATAATATGTCTAAATATGAACAATTATTATAAAAACAGTAATACTTTATATTAACCAAATAACACAATTCTTTCCATGAGACAAATTTTTACCTATATAAATATGTGCATGTTTAAGAGTTGTTACATTCTAGTAATAGTAGAATAATTGCTTTTTGTTAATTCAAACGTACTAAATGATTACATATCAATTATATGTAATGCATAGCATTATCCCTTTCTTGCTACCTATACGAAACGAAAATAAAGGCAGGTGAAAGGCTCTGCTCGCAGTACAAGATGTTTTAATATAAATAAATAGTAACATGTAGACAAACACACACAACTAAATGCATTGGGATAACGACGTTTAGTATTGATGGGGAAGCATTTTTTTAAACATATGCAGACAACCTACAATATAAAAATAGACGGTCCAAACGTCATTTGATATGCAAAATAAAACAAAACGAAAAGAACAAAAAAGCAAATGTGTGAACTGTGGTTTAATCTTATGCTATCGCTGTAATTCAATATATTACAGTTTATAAACTACATTACAGCAATATTGTCGTAGAAGACATTGATGAACAGGCACGATACTTTAATACAGCCTTCATTGAAAAGATAATAATGACAATTGCTAAAAGACATTCATATACAGTTTTGACAGGAATTTTTAACGATCGTTTAACACGAACAATATCAACAGCGTACATATGTATTACTATCCCTTACTAAAAATGATTAATATATGTAACATAATAATTTGTGCAGCAACTTTTTAATTCGGTTGTTAGCAATTCAATACATTTGATAATGAAAGGTCGGTAATAAAATGGTATATACCGAGATCTTAATTCTAATACACTCTTCACTCCAAAACAAAGTGAAATTCATCTTCTAATTTATTACACATATAACATTTTATAACGCCTTTAAGGGAGGTTTTGCCCATCTTCCACGTTCTACATGTAATCTATGCGAAGAGCAGCTTAATTTTGATAAACCTTAATAAGGCTGAAATTTAAAATTGTCAATTTTTTTGTATATGAAGCGACTATACTTGGGTTGCACAATCGCTCATTCCAGTTTGAAATTAAATTATTATTTAATCTTTGTTTAATATTTGAGATTACTACATTATCATTTCCAACATCTTGAAACTACTATGCTTCGTAAAACCATTAGTTACCAAGCAAATCCTTAAGAAGTGAACACTAGTTGATTTTATTAAGATGCACATTACAATCGTTAACCAACATGAAGTAAACTTTTTAAGAAAACGTTCTCATTAACTTAATCAAATAGTAAATAATGTTTTATATCAAGTAGATTGACAATTAAGACGACCAATTTCTCCATGTACAAAATCATTCGGTGTACACCAAGGATCTGTTTACAACCTTGCAAATAAACGCGTTCAATAGACATACCACTTGAAAGCCCCGAACTTCACTGCCAAAGTTTAAAATTTGCATTATAAGTCTATCAAAGAGATTTAATTTGTGACTCACCATATATCAGTAAATTTATGAAAATGTGTTTTCATTTTGAAAATAGCTTTTTATGCTTCTCCTGAAAGCGTAGTTTGTGCTTCCGTGGCTCACTGGGCGTAAAAAAATACCGAGATTAATAAACTTATTTGAAATGTCAATCCGTTTAGCGTTATAAAAAAATGTTTATAGGTTTGTAGCCCACATTTGCTAAAATCATGATTGAAGGCAATTTAAGCCTTTTTGTAATTCTTCTGCTGTTTACCGAAATAAATCAATGAAGTTAAAAGACCATTTAAAAAGTATTAAAATCAATACCTTCTATTTATTTTATGTTAAATTCTGATTCTAAGTAATTGAAATACATCCTAAACAAGAAGAGGACAAACATGGTGTCACTCAAAGCATGCATCACTTTGTTCGTTGCAACGTTTTTCTTTGGACTTATCGTTATATACATCTAGCTTATGATATTCAGTATAGGACCAGTATACCTAATTTTATCAATTTCAGGGATATAAATTATCCCTTGCAACGTAATAAAATGCTTAGTAAAATCAACAAAAGCACAATACAACTGATTTAAAATGGTTGCAACGAGTCTATGTAAGACAAAAATATTATCAACTGTGCTCATGTGAAACATGAATCCCGCCCGCCTGTGCCTCTATATATACGAAGTAATCTTCTGCCCAAACGGATAATCTTTTATTAAATAATTCGGTAAATTATTATACAAGTGTGCTGAGAACTGTAATACTTATTGACATCGTGAACACTGCCTTTCTTGTGTGAAGGAATCACGAGACCATCTGATCATGCCGTAGCCTTCGTCACATCATGTTGTAATGCAGTCCAATAATATCGATGTCTTATCTTTGGTAAGGTTTTCTGGGCCTGAGGCTTTGATATTATGCATGTGGTTTAACTCCATTTGCATTTTTTTCGATTTGACAATTACCTGCCAATACAGAATTTTGGTATCAAGGAAATCCCATTTTCGGCATACCATTTAATCTGACTTAAAGACATTCCAAATGATAGTATTTTGAGAAATGAATGTATTCTGAAACAAATGTATAATAAGATGCGTCAACGTCAGTATAATTACGTCATGTAGTATCCATGATCCACTGCCTCAGACGCTCTGTGAATGAATCATCAGCGAACATCGTACTTAGCTGAGACAATATCTGCTATTATATCAGTATCATGGGTTCCCTCTGTAAATGATATTAATTGAGGGTTTTAGCTCTATCGCGTCAGGACAATTTTCGCCACGATGTCTTCTGACATTTAATTGTTAATTTACCAAAGTACAAGTGGGCTTCGGGTTCCATTTAGGTGTTTGGAAGCTTTTCCGTTGTTTTTTTTAGAAGACTATTTTGTTTTGCAATGGTTGTATTTCAGACTTAACAGATTTCATGTCGTTCTGTCGTTTCATCTGGAAACCGCCCATAACAGCAAGTGTTGCAAGCACCTTACTTGAGGCAACGGGCTTTTGCTCGACCTTGTAGCTTCTTTTTAACTGCAGTACGCACAGCATTATGCTGACTCACTCCCTCCGTCCATGTCATCCATTACATATTATAGTTGTTAAAAGAGTCGTGGAATTTTTGATGAACAGAAAATGTGAAATGACAAATGCATCTCATTCAACGATGATTTCGTCTTGAATAAGGTGGACCGACGAAAAAAGCTACCAAAATATATTTGAACATTTAGTAACGTTACTGTAAACCAGAAAATCTGTTAACCAAAAAATCTGTAGAAGTAGTGAACTTTTGATTTTCTATTGAGGCATCAGAATCCTAAACGACAATTTCGTTTATTGTTTTGGAAAAAAATAATTTACACTCACAACGGTTGTTTTCTTACATGATTGGTTGTAAACTGCTTTAAAATTTCAATACAATTAAATTGCACAAAAGCACACGAAAACAACAACATATCATTTATAATTTACACCTTAACATTAAGAAAATAATTGGATGCAAAATGCACGTTAAATGAATTTCCTCCTTGACTTTCGTAATATACTTCCCATGAAATCTGTTAATATCATTAACCAAGTTTTTACGCTGGTACATGGTATATCGAATAACATATTCACACAGGGAACAGGCTAATAAAGAACGGAACGGTTTGATACATACATCAATTAACAAATCATCTCATCTAGTGCTCATTAAAAGTTCACAAGGCATAGACTCATTCTCTACGAAGGAATGTGTGGGTTTCTAACACATTTACAGCGCCAAATTATTAAACACAAACAATAAAGTTAATATTATGCAGGTATCTTCTCTGTAGAAACAAAAACGAAACAAAATTAAAACAAATAAACGTCCTAAATAAAGCGTTATTTTCACATTTACAAGTAATATTGTGTTGTAAACCCTGTTTAAACACATTCGTTAAAAAAGCAAGTTTAAAATATTGCACTACGAAGACTTATGACATTAATTTGAAATAAGTTTAATTTTGTACTTTTCAAACTACGTGCACGACTTATATGAACTGCCAACTCAATTGGAAGGTTTTTGATAGTAAACTAAAACTATCACGTTTTAAGAATGGATTTCAATCTTTGAGAAATTGGATGAACGATTTCGAAACTCTTTTCGAAATGACAAAGCTTTCCTTACCAGTTTTAAGTTTAGCATTTACATTGTCACACAAGTTTATGTACTAATATAGCTCAAAGAGCCTTGACCTTTAAAAAACATACATCACCGTGATTTATGTGCGGTAGTACTTTTTTTTCAAAGAACAACTGCGCGTCAGAACGGCTGTTCACATACTCCACAGACAGCACGCATAACAAAGCAGTTTCTAATTATACTAGCGCTTTCTCCTGTAACAGGTTTGAGCTTTGGTTATTATTGTTCAAGCATGTCGGTGTAATAAGCAGCGGTATACCACTGAACAAAAGGTGTATCAAGTGCACTGGAGACTTGGATGCGGTCCAGAAATACCATCTTGCTGTATATCTAATATTGACAAAGTCGATAAAATGGTACGTGGCTCCGGTATAATCTTGTTAGACAATTAAAAATGGAAATGAGCGTATAATTGGCATGCAGTTGTTTCGGACATTTGGACTATTCCGTCCACGAAAATATTAGCATCATATTTATAATAACGACCTTTTGATAAGTACTGTTCCATTTCTTTTCTGTGTTTCAAGAGTAATGCATGGTCTCTTATCAACATTAATAACTATCTTATATATTACGGTAGTTTTACATAGTGTTTAAGCTTATAAAATCAGCATATAATGAGATTTACCAAAACTGTGGACAAATAATTAGCAAACTATCCAAGTCACTGAAAATTATTTTCCTCAGGTTTATTTTTTATAGTATTTGCTTTTACAATTATTATTTAGTATTTCCTTACTAAATTGTTTTTTTATATTATTCTTATAAACAAAACAATATATGCATCCACCATACTTGGTTCATTCAAATGAAAATCCTCTCTCTGTGCAGGAACAATCTGAGAGTCAGGATATAACACACGAATATAACATACTGGTCATATTTCCTATGATTACCAGACAGGTGAGCCTGGTAAATTTACCCAAGCTTAGTGGATTATGTTTAGTGGTTCTATCTAATAAACATTTGTTTCTGGAAAATACTGACTTATGGATGGACTGTAGTGGGGTTGTGTATTTATTAATGAAAATATTTTACATTATTTAAGTGATTTGGCGGTGAGGAAAACGTGTTGTTTTTTTAAAGATTAGAGACGTTTATCTAATGCGTTCCGGTAGGTTTAACAAAATAGTTGTAATCATTCTTGTAAATGCGTTTGCAAATTGTTTGAGATCATACGAAATATGACAAGAACATATGACTTTTACAGTAAAGCTTACATAATGTTTATAAATATTTGTCACAAATAGCATTAAATTGTGAGACCTAATCTCTATATGTTGCATGAGATTTTATCACATGGATATGCACAATTAAAAATGATGCCAAATATTAATAATTAAATTACTTCGGAATGTTAAAATCTGCAAGGACCGTGTTTTAATAAAACTTTGAAATGTGTTTAATTTCACAGCCATTAAAGGGAAACCCCATAAACGTCGTATGAATAAGGTTTTACATAACACATTGCGCCGGTAATGTTTATATTTTTTTCAGGCTTTATACGTGAATATACAAATGATGACAGGACATCTCATATTATCTGCAATTTCAACAAACAGGACACGTTTTGTTAGTTAATAATATATATCAAATTTGATTAACCTTTAACTTTAAAGAGAAACGGACAATTGATTGATTAAACTGCAGATAGTGTACGTGATAATCTTAATAATGGCGGAAGGAAAGCTAGCAAAATGTTCCAGATTTCTACTGATCATCCTGAATTTGGTTTTCTGGGTAGGTATGCATGAAAAATGAGATAAATATGAATGTTATACGAAATGCACTGACATGTCATCGATATGTAATTAACCGTACTTTTACAACATATTTATTTGCCGCATGCATGGTAAACGAAGTGCTTCTTCTACATTTCGATAACAATGTAAACATGTTTGTTGCATCATGCAAAATATACACATTACAGCAGTAAGAAGACATCAAATGGGATTCATTATTTATTTTCTTTTTTACATGTAATGTTTCGGCTTAAATTGTAACCTACACGTTTTGCAGTAAAAGCATTTAAAAATAATGCCGAAATTCAGAAGATATTCTAGTAAATAATGAATGGTCACAATCCACGATGTTATACATAATAATTAAAATCAAATGACATCATCCATGATCTAAATATAAGAATATGTATGTGGAAAAAGTACAGATAACAGTAAAATGTTTGTTTTACGGAAGTAGTTGATTTTAAAATAAGCTCTATTGTTTCAGTTTTCTGTCATTAATTAAATCGCATCAAATGTGTATTACGATGGTTTAGCCATCTAGATCTTCAGTGTACAGGCACAGAACAGAAGAATGCAATGTGTTGTGCTGCAGCTACTCGCATTCAATTACCTTGAATCATAAACACCATTGGTATGACAGAAACATATGGTTCCGATGTAATGTGTCAGTATACTTCGACTAATAACTGTAAGTTTGAGTACAGCTAATGTCGTGAGCAATCATGTGGGTATGATAAGCACACCATGTACATGTAACATTTACACCTATTTAGGTCAGCTTACTCGTGCACAAATATGAAATGTATATATAGTTCAACTATGTTCAAGAAAGCAGCATGATATAGGCAAATCGATTTAATGGCAGGTAAAATTCTTTATACTAACCTGTGTTTGTACTAAATTTAACCGTTGTATAGTTTTTCATTTGTAACTGTGCATGAAATGTAATTCTTTGTCAATAATTTGTCCTATATTATCAAGCAACTTAATATTTCTTTTAGAATATGGTTTCCTTTTGAGCAGGTTTACAATTAGTATCACTCTATGCGATGAGTGAAAGAGAAAGGATAAGTAAATATGCATGTCTGAAACGGAAAGGACCATGGTTGTTGTGACGTCATATAATCTAAGAGACCCTCTAAGAACTTTGTCAAATAATGTCCCTTGGTTCAAATATGACCAGGCCCCCGGGGTCGCCATTGTCACAATGACTTTCATTGAGAAAAATTTAATCTCCTCTGAAACAGCAAAGGCGATGGCTTTCAAATTGTGTATGTGGTATCATCAACAGATTCTCTGAATACAATATTTACAGTACAGAGCTATATCAAAATTACCAGACGTTTGAGAGAAAATTTGGTTAACAAATTTTAATATTTAATCGATATATATATATATATATATATATATATATATATATATATATATATATATATATATATATATATATATATAACAACCTTTAATTCACAATTCACATGTATAAAAATGATTAATTTACGGAAACGTAAAAAAGAGCTTTACATATTTTGTGACGGATAGTATTCATTTATTCTTATATATGTTTTCAGAGTTATTTTGCATTCATAAAATTTAACAACTTTACTTTATGCTATAATATGTGGTCTAATGTGTTGCGTAATTAGTAATCCGTTATTTTTCAATTTCAACGCTTTAAAGCTAAACCTATAGATTATTTTTCACATCAAAGCTATTTTGTCTCAGCTGATAGGCGTGGTGTTGCTGGGATGCGGGCTGTGGGTTGTTGCTAGTGACAGTGCCGAAAAGAAAGTCACCGAGTGGCTGCATATGTCAATAGACCAGGACACTCTCAACGCTGTCGGCTACACTGCCGTCGGCATTGGGGCGTTCATGTTTCTGATTGGGTTCGCCGGTTGCTGTGGAGCGATCCGAGAGAACGCAATATTGCTCGGAGGGGTACGTGAGTCAAGAGAGATATGGAATAAAAAAGTGCTGTTTTATTACACGCAGCATAGCTTTGTTTAAAACCATGAAGTATGTACACCTTAAGATCATATTACATGTAACATTTTTCTAAGATTTGATACAGATGTACTGTCATGAACTATTTGGTTTGTTTTGTTTGCAGTATATTATTTTCATGGTAATTCTTCTATGTGGCGAGCTGGCAGCCATTGTGTATGTCGCAGTAGAGAGATCGTCAGTAAGTATCCACACGATTGTGCATTGATATGGATGTATATTTATTAATATGTTTATACAGCTTAATGACTCATCAGTATTTATATAATCTGACAGTAATCTGACAACTTGCATCAGTACGTATACTCGCCTATGCTCTATGTTCATATGTATGTATCAAGATTACCTACGTCATAGATCATGTGTAGCCCACGTACAATACAACTGTATAATCGCCGAGTAAACAATTATACTAGGTTTCTCCCAAACACGCCCGAAGATCAATGCGGGCGAAACACACTATTCTTGGCTAACGTCATGTTGCTATGTGTCTGGTGAACCGTAAGTTACGCGGTTTTGCCAGGTGGCGATACGGGAACAATTCATAACCCATAATAACGCTTATCATCCCCCATTTATGAGAGCAGCATTGTTAGCAGAAGCAGTGAAAACGCATTTATCAAATCGCATTGTTTGTGTTTTCTGGTGTTTCCAATCACTGTCTTCTCCTTCATGGAAAGGCTGGTCATTTGCGATTTAATGTTATAAACTATTATTGTTGGAAATGTATATTTTATTTACTTCTAAATAAACGCAAACAAACAACAGTTTATATTTATTGGTACAAACATTTATTTAAAAAACAAGTGCAATTGAGGTAAAATACAAGTGATGCATTAATTATACCGCGTCATTTAACCTAAATATTTGTAATATCCTACATTCATGTGAGTACTGTTCATAAATATTAGCTGACAATACCGCTCTCATATTTACAGATCGAAGCTCAGCTGAAGGTTAAACTTCTTACAGATGTCAGAAACTACACGTCATTGTCGAACAAGACCACTGCCCTCGATCTCCTGCAGGCAAAGGTAACCGCAACGATAAAGTGATATTATGGGCATCTAACAGTATATAGGTGTCTTTCCCAACCGTTGTTTATTTTTGTTGTTTTTTTTGCACTTCATATACTTATATTTGTTAATACAGCATCCACATACTAAAACAATATACCGGAAAGAGAAAACTACTGCATTTGAATATCAACCGTACTTTCGTTTTGACAACTGACGGCAGAAATGATTCTATGTACGATGTGAGTCTAAATTTAGTTTAAGTGCAGATTCGTTCATACGACACAAAGACAAAGTGTTGTTTTACGGATTATTTTAATTTCCTGCAACGATATCTATTTATACGAGACACGAACACTAACTCCGATCCTTATAAAAAGACAGTTCCGTTCGGCTTAGAGAACTGGGGCAGTTAAGCAAAATATCGAATATAATATGTATTTTTATAAACAACTGGAAGCAAGCTAAGTTGCTGATATTTGGTCAGTTACCACATTTTAACTTATTTTTGGACCTGTTAATTCTTTTCAGCTCAATTTTACCGTGAACAATGCCAATAATATCACTTAAAGGGGTTATCTTTTTGATGTACACGAGAATCAAATAGCATGTTTTATTGTTCATTTTATAATATCAGTACTTATAAGTATATGCTGTTATAAAAACGTCGTTGAATGAAACTTTAAATATTTTGTCTTTAAATTTATTTTGTGTAGACAACAGATCTAACGCTTTTAATGTAAATAATATATATGTAAACTTTTTTAATTATTACACTGTGTTTTTTTTTATTATTTTAGGGTCGGTGCTGTGGGGTAGACAACTTCACAGATTATAGAGACAATGTATTCTTTAAAACCGATAAACAGGTAAATGTTATGGGATGTTTTAACTTATTGTGTTATAAAATCAAACTTCCTTCTATATAAAAATACAAAAATAGCTTCTATTATCTTAAAAACGTTTCTATACACTATCCTTAAAATAAATACAATAGTTCCTCGAGTGAGTTAATTTCAGAACGCTGTCATAGCTGTTGGTTGATATCGTTTGTTAAAGCCATTTAATTGGTTAAATTGCCTTGTATAGTAAGTTAGCATCGAACAATTGTATAAATAAAATCTAAACATAAAATGGAGTTTTGTTCATCGCCAGAATTCAAGCGTTCCGAACAGCTGCTGCCAATCGTACATGCGAGGAACCAGTTCTATCCCCGTGGACCGCGACATGTGTCAGCTGGAGGCAAGACTGGGGCTTCTCAATGGCTCCCAGCTCTTTACAAAGGTACGAACATCTTTGATATATAGTGCATTTAAGTGCATCACAGCTCTTATATATTGTATTTGGATCTCAACTTAATCCAATGATATGAACCTCCAACTGTATACATAAGTTTAGATACCACACTATATACATTTGTATTGATAACCCAATCGACATCTGGGCTATATCCAAATGTAAGGATATTTCGACTCTTGACAAAAGGATGGACAGCCTAGGTATTTTCAAATGTGTGCCTAACTTTCTCTACCCGAATGCATGAACATCCCAGTTCTATCAAAATATAATAAACTACTGTATACAAATGTTCTATGCAACCAAACTCTATCAAAATGCATTGACATTCAATGGCGTAGAACTGAGTAGACATTCCGACTAAATCAAAATATATGGACATACCAACTCTACACACAGGAATGGGCATACCAGCTCTATCCAAGAGTATAAAAATTCCACTCTATACATACGTATTGATATCCCAATTATATACAAAGGTGTGGAAATCTTTACTCTAAACAAATGTATTGCAATCCAAATTCTTTAAAAAGACATTTCAGACTAAATTATAAACAAAGCCATGGACAACCAAACTCTTTAAGGAGATTACAAGCATCGCAGTTTTATAAAAACGTGTATTCTCGCAAGAACCATTTTTATGTAAACCAAATTCTTTTCGAGGTGTGGTCATCCGAACGTTATGCACGATTGGG
Source organism: Dreissena polymorpha (assembly GCF_020536995.1). NCBI lineage: Eukaryota > Metazoa > Mollusca > Bivalvia > Myida > Dreissenidae > Dreissena > Dreissena polymorpha. Next base: position 95,894,724 of record NC_068355.1, on the reverse strand, counting down.
TCAAGCTCTAAATAGATATTTGTTTCAAATGTATATATTCTCTGGTTCCTTTGCACATGTTTTTTTTTTTATTTTTATAGTAAATAAAATAAAGCTTTAAAACTGATCATGGGTGTAGAGCTCCATTCCGCCTCTAATAAACATTTCTTTATAGTCAAGCCCTATCATAATTTTTGGTGTGTACTTACTTTTATAGTACTCAACAACTTTTCAAATTATTCACGTGTAATGTGTTATTACCGAAAAATAAATAGAAGAAATTGCAATATATGTGTGTCATATCATAAATAATTTCCAAGTCAGTATTAGCGATTCGTGTATACATTTATTAACGAGGGATACCAATATATGTTCAAAATGCGAAAAAGGTGCCTCACAGAGCGAAAACAACCCTCAAATAATACAAAGTGGTAAGTGTTGTACTACTAAAAAAAGTCAAACATGCGGCTTCTTAAGTGGTCACCCCTTTTTTAGCTCACATCAGCTCTTTGGGCTCATGTTTAAAACACCATGATGTCCGTCGTTCGTCAGTGCCTTAGGTGCGTATAATGACTGCTCCTCCGGAATCACTTTATAGATTTCAGCGAAAATTTTAACCTCTTTGATGGTCCATACAAATGTAAGGACACCCAATGGTGACGTATCTGCATGCAAATATATGGAGATACGATTGCAACGTACCCTCATAAAAATACATGTACATAAAATTACAACCCAGCTGAAAACTTTTATATTGACATATGACTTTCTTAGATGTATCTTAACGTCTTCAATAAAGGGCTATCTAAATGTGTGGACGTGTGTTGATTACGAACTAGCTGTTAAGCGGTGCATGGGCATTTTATTGCAACCCAGCCGTATCCAAATGTAATCAAAGTACTGAAAGTACTGGTGTGACGATGCTTTTGAAGAGGATTGATATAAAAGCATATATTTAAGTTTATCTACATCAGCACAATTGTGTATGTGGGTACGAACATTTTGGTAGGAAAAAAATGGGTACGAATATTTTGGGTACAACAAATATGCCAAAAAAAGTACGTTAAAAGATTTGGTTACGAAAAAAAAATTGGGTAGGAAAAAAATTGGGTGCGAAAAAAAATTTGGTTACGAGCAAAAATTTGGGTACGAAAAAATAATGGGCACGAAAAAAATTGGGTACGAAAAATGTAGGGTACGAAAAAAAATTGGGGGTACGGGGAAGTAGTACCCGTGGGGAACTTGATCCTTTCGGCGAAACTGGGAGGCGGGTTACATTCTCGATCAAATATAACAAGAAATATCTTTAATAAGGTATTCGACGTGTATTTTCTGTACCACTTATCTTAAAAAACTGTCTGTTACAGTAAAACGTTTGTTGGTTATAACATTACGTTTCAACATATAAATTCAAAACTTGACATGCTCTTTAATTACACCATGGTCTTTAATTTCACATGTATATCATACCAAACTTTATATGTCGTTGTTTCCTTTCCTAAGTTAATGATGATATGTGTACGGACGCGATTTCACAATCCCATGTGCATGAACATATACTTTTCCTCTTTTGATTATTGTTCTTTTTCTCTAATTCAATAAGCTTAGGCATGTTTGTTCGTTAAGTATGGCAATAATTTCATGATGATTCCCGATCGAAAGTGGGTATGAGCACATAGTCGTAAGAGCACTTGAATACGTGAGTTCGCCCATGAACACATGGTAAGGTTAACTAAATCCCCGCGATATGACCTAATATGTGTTTAAAACAGCAAACAATATCCATCAAACGAATGAATTGTCAAACATAGTATGTGCACTGATGTGGCTCTGTAATTCATGTTTGAAAAGTTTATTAAATATGCAAAATGAGAAAGCACGCAGAAGAGCGAGTATCACAGATATGATACGGCTATTATGCTGTTTATATACCATAGTCGCTACAACGTTTACGAATGGCAGGTTCGAAATAATTCGTTTGCTTTACACTCATGATCGCGTTGAAAGTTAATTATACACGTTTTAATTCGCAATTTATTTACTGAATCACGACAAATGTCAAATACAATACAGAAAATGCATAGTTGTTTCATTGATCTATAAACATATAATGGATTGAATATAACTGATTTAAAATTAACGTTTTCAAACTATTATTAAATCTTTTCCCAGAATATGCTGTCCTATTTATATCTGAACTTCCTAAACCTTTATCAATGATAATCAGCGAGGTATTCCGATTAGAAAAATCGAGCTATCTCAATCGGACTGGCTCGGTCTTTTACATAGGTTGCCATTGTGAAGATTTTTTTCATGATATGATAACTTAGACGATGCTTCACAGCATCGTCAAAAAGGACACATGCTTGCAGTCTAGCGGTACTTTACATTTCACTAAGGCTTTTTAAATGATAGAAGTATGATTGCAACCTAACTGGATACAAACGTAGAGAAATTGCAATCAACAACTTAAAAAAGTATGACATCGTTATTTACATGTTTCTTCACCATAGCATTTTACAAAGTACTAGTATCAAACAAATTATTACATCCAAGCTATACAAAATGCGGACATTTGCTTAAATCCAAGCTCTGTATAAAGATATGTTCATTCCATTGATGTGTAAAAGTTTATTTTAAGAATTTTTTCCGAACCGTATACACATTTTTGTACACCGAAAGCGTTGCCAGCTGAGCACAAGAAGCTGTTTACAGAGGTACGGGTACATGAGTATATGGTTATATCTTGCATTTTAAGAAATATTCCGATATTGTAAGTTTGAGCAAAACATTGGTGTCGGATAGAACATTGTGTATAAACATCTAGTAGACGTTTGCATTCCAACTGCATACACACCTGTGAGTATCTGGTACATGTGCTCTGTATAAAGTTGCAGAGATTTTTGATTTGCCCTCAGCATTATTGTCCAACTACAGTATTAAGGTACACAAATCATGAATGAATGTTAAACATTTGGAAAAAACGATAGACACAAGTGCAAATGTGTTCCCATTTCAGGGCTGTTTAAATAGCATACGAGAATTGATAGACGACAACAGCGCTATATGGATCGGTGTGGCGTCTGGGATTCTCGTCTTAGAGGTATGGCGACGCCAATCACAGAAACCCGTCATATTTTCCGTTAACTTTGATACGTAAAACAAAACAATGCACATCTAATGTCAAATAATTTAAATAAAAGAAATAAGTTTCGTTATCAAAATGGTACTCATGCAATCAAAACATCTTAACTCGTAAGTAAAAATAATTTCCTTCACCTTTGATTTTTTACGACATGAGCCGATTAGATATAGTTTTGTTCAAACGTCGGACATATAATATTATTTATGGAACATAGGACATTTACTCAACACAACTTATAACCCGCCAAAAAAAAAAAATTGCAAGCTTTTGTCTTAAAGTTTACAAAAAAATAATCTACTGTGCGACGTGTTTCAATGTTTCATGTACACCCTGTTGTATTACCATTTGACAAGACCTGTGATATCGCTATTCATTACAGTTGATCGGCGTGGTTCTCGCCATATACCTCTGTAGAAACCGCACGGACTACGACTTTGACTACGACGAGGACCAACTATGAAGGCATCACTTTGCGTTCCGTTCGGGAGTCATCGGCGTGCAGTATACAAACATTAAATCTAATTAAGAAAAAACACTTAATTTTTTAATAAAGTTACTTTACGACGACCAGTCGTCAAATAGGCCTACATTTTGCGAACATATTTTTCATTTAATGCAAAAATATATAAACAGAAAATGATTTACAAATATAGATATATAATGTATTTAGGTATATAAAAATTGTCATTTTTAAACGAATTTCGCTTTTGAACAAATATAATGATTTCTTCTTAAAGATACCATAAAAAAATATTTGAGAACAGTATAATTTTTGTTTCGAGCAAATGTGGCTAAAAGTTGGTTGCTGGGCACGTCGACCATGCGTGGCGCGTTCCCATCTTTGAAACGTCTAGTTATTGAATAGTTATGTACACCTATTTAAATTATTGTATTTATATCGCTAAAAAATAAATGTACCATTAAGAATTATCATGCAATACAATTGATAATGAAGATGGTCAAGATTTATTTCAGGCGTTATGAAAAAAATGACGTTTGAATAAATATATTTCATCAGATCATGAAACAATACTATTTTTGCTCGAAAAAAGAAACTTTGACAGTTTTAATGTAGATTTATTTCAATGTTAAGTAGATTTAATATACATCTTATGTTGTCTGTATTAGTTTGTTTTATTAATATAGCGTGTTAATGTGTCGTTTTGTAAAGTGGAAGAGTTGCTAACATTGATCTGTTGCGCCACAACTGCGTCCCTTGCTTGAAGATCAAGGTCAGAATGTGAGAACCAAAATGAAGATTGCAATGACTTCGCCATGTATACTGAAATATTAAACTAGACTTGCTAGATGATATATCTCGTGAGAAGGTGTACTGTGCGCAACACTTGAACCAATTGCTCGATCAAAATTGGAGATCACGCCGAGAACTTGGAACTGCCATATACCATATAAACAGCTTGTATTTTTGTTATATTAGACTGTATCAGTCTGTTTTAAACTCACGTTCAAAAGATGTTTACCATATTTTGACGATCTCTTGATTGTAGGTCAATGCCACACGTAGAGGTAGAATTCTAAATATGTTCCATATCTTTTTCTGACCATAATGTATCAGTACTTTATAAAATACGCCTACCTTAAAACAAATGATCGTCGTGTGAAATGGCCTAACCAGAGCATCCTTACTTGATAGTTAAGAGGTCATATTTACGATGTCACTCAGGGTTTAATGTTCATTATGAGCACATTACCAATGTATATTCTGTGGGCCATTTGATTGACTTCATAGACTAGTGTGTAATGTACGGCAATTTTTCAAATAGAGTGATTATATTGATAAACTACCATGATATTTATTTGAAGAAGTTGATGTTATGATCTTGATTTGTTAAATATCATGCATATATTGTCGATTGATTAAATTCCTGTTTCATTAAGAAACATTGCAGTTATAAGTAATCATTTAATATTGTATCTATATATGATTATAAAGATAAAATTCATTAATTCTACTTAAAAATTATAAAGGACGTCTACATATCTCCGCATCTGAATTTGAATCAGGATGTTTTACACAATTTACGGATTTGCATGTATCACTCGTGCTGTGAAAATGTAATTATTTCACTATAAAGTATGTTTCAGACATATCCACATTATGGCGGAAACAATCTTTACCACAATATCGTCGGCATGTGCTTTTTGTATTTTTTTTTCAATATTTTATCATCTGGGAATAGGTATATATGCAAACTATGCATTACTGCTGGCCGTTTCTTGTGGATATCGATTTGGGTTTGCATTTACAGACACGTAGACAATAGGTTTTAATTGTATATTCTACGGTTGAGACATGACTTTGAGTTAAAGTTTCTTTTAAATACATACTTTTAGTACAAAACTTTTGAGTTAAAGTTTCTTTTAAATACATACTTATAGTACACATATATTTCTAGCTTTTTCTCTTTCTTGCGTTGTTAAGTTGTGATACACAAGATTGAATACTAGATTTTAAAATATACATATCTGTTTTACCTCCAATATCACATGACATGTGACAGTTTGTAAAACAATACTGACTTATTTGTTAATGATAATTTCATTACATTAATATGACTTTAATAAAAACGTTTTGTATCGTGTACGTTTTTGTTAATTATAGGAATACGAGAAATAATAAACCCACTACAATATTATAGTATTGTGATAAATATAAACACACTTAATTTTCCCAGTTTATTTCCCGTGTAATAATCATACCTTGAATCATAGCAAAGTCTTATATAAAATGAATTAATCCTCAGTAACATGTATCTAAGTAGGAACGCAGTACATAAGAGCAAGTGTTTCCACAACTTAAGTTTTTATTGGTTTACCTATGCAATTTATTACTTCTTAACTATTGTATTATTTTTAATTATGAGTAATGTCAGATAGGTAACATTGTAACAGATAAGGCTATGCACAGTAGTGTTTCTTGAGCACAGTATACACGTATACAGAAATATTATAGAACTATCATTAATAGCCCCTATTGTAAATATAAAGCAGACTCTTCAAACAATAGTATCACTTTATAAAACTGCTGCAGAAAACATGGAAGTCCAAAATATAACCAAACGACGTAACGTTTTTGAACGGCAAGATAAACCATGGTGTAATAATTAATGTGATATTTTAAAATATCGTAAGTATAACGCTTTGAGAAAATTTCGTTTCACAAACTCAAGGAAGATTTACATATCTACCTAAAGGAATTTTTTTTTAAAGTAATGTACCAAACCAAGAAGGATGATTTCCAACTGAATATGAGAAATAGGCTATGCTAGGCATGTAGTAATCCAAATTTATTTTAGCAAACAATGAAAAGGGGTAAATCTTCACATTCTAGTTGTCAGCAACACATCAAACAAATTGATTGGCTTAATTATTTTAATCAATTATTATTTCGAGAAAATATGCTCTTAACTTCTGAAGAAGCTGCTTTACCAGAATATGATTTAGTTCTAAATGACCCTATAACATACAAAGAAATAATGATGAGTATTAAACAAGAGATGTGTTTGTCAGAAACACAAGGCCCCCTACTGCGCCGCTTTGGTTAATTTAATTTTGTTTTTGATTATATCCTTTAAAAAAATATTACTTCCCTTGTAAAAATGATCTGTACCTGACAAATTATAAATATAAATTATCTCCCTTTAAAGCGTGTTACTTCCCTTGGATTTTTTAAACTTTGACACAAAGTTGTGTGTCCGCTTTGCCCAGTAGTGTGCATGAGACTGACCAGTTACTCAATATAAAGAAATGAAACTCCAGCTGCTGGAGTAGTATTGAATTATTATTTTAAACAATAAGAAGGTCCTTTATTTAAGGCAAGTGACCGATTGCCCAAACAGTACAAAACAGCACAATACAAAACATCTTAAACACAAATAAGAATATAGCTGGGGTCACCACCTTGAAACGGTCAATGCAAAGCATTGGGGGTTAAAACCGGTTTTGAAGCGTTAACCTCACACTTGGCCCAGCAATATTCATAATACATTTAAGTGTAAGTCAAAATACAGATATAAACAATGAAAAAGTTTATTGTAACGTGTGCAAAAACTGATGGGCCGTGTGCGAAGCCACATGTCTACCAATTGCAACAAAAATACGATGTATGCAACTGACAAATAACGAATACATACAGCATTGACCAGTGTTTATTTTTTCGAACCATGCGCAATGTCACATGTCTAACAATTCCAACGTAAATATGACGAATGCAACGGACACATAACGAATACATACGGAATAGACCAGTGTTTGACTTTTATACCCGAGGCAATGAAAGGATGGTCTTTGCCATTTGAAGATTGTATGAAATTTGGGTTATTGCTCTGATACAAATTTTGAATATTATATTTATTCAATAATGTCCCAAACATTCGATATGTTACAGAGTGAAAATTTAAGAGTAATTGCGTTACTCATTTATTTTATGACATAATTAAGTGTCAAACTTTGGCTATGCCACAAGAAACCAGAACTGTTGCCTTCTTACGTCAAAACATCCTATTTTTTAAGTATGACTTTTTCCTTAATATATAAAATAATATATATATATATTTGTGTTATTTGTGTGGACAGTTATTACATGTATCTGTAGGGACAGGCACTGGAACTTGGAAATCAACCTTTAACACTTCTGGTCCACCGTACTAGGCAACACGGATGGCTCGCATCAATGCACGTCCAGACATTGTTTATAGCTGATCTATGAAAAAACAAGGGACAAAATTGTCACAAAACCAAGTTTTCAATTTGAAAAATGCTTATAAAGGGAGACAACTCAAACTGAACTGATTGTTCAAAGTTACCCCCTTGTTTCAAAATAAATCTATTTTAGTCGTGGCGACCTTGACCTTGGAGATATTGACGTAATTCTTTCCTGCGACACACTGTCCAATGATGGTGAACAAATGTGCAAATTGATTTTAAAATCTCACAATGAATAACATATTGTTATGGCCCGGACAATCTCATTTATGGCCATTTTTGCCCTTTGAACTCAAAGTGTGACCTTTACCTTGGAGATATCGACGTATTCTTTCGCGCAACACAACGTCTAATGATGGTGAACAAATATACCAAATGATTCAAAAATCTCACAATGAACAACAAAGTTATTGCCCGGACAAGCTTGTTCCGCCCGCCCGCCGACATTTGACAATCTAATAACCAGTTTTTTCCTTCGGAAAACCTGGTTCAAAACATAAAAAGAATGGCACTTTTTCTGCGAAAAATACCATGGTCACATATCTGCATATTATTCATTTGTCAAACAAATCTTTATTAAACAAGAGCTGTGTTCGTGAAACACAATGCCTTCTACTACGCCGCTTTGAAAACATATATTCGACCTTGAAGGATGACCTATCACCACTCAAAATGTGCAGCTCCATGAGATACGCATGCATGCCAAATATAAAGTTGCTATCTTCAAAATTGTAAAATTTGACCTTTGACCTTGACGGATGGCCTTGACCTTTCACCGATAAAAATGTGCAGGTCCATGAGATACGCATGCATGCCCCAAATATCAAGTTGCTATCTTCAATATTGCAAAATTTGACCTTGACCTTGAAGGATGACCTTGACCTTTCACCACTCAAAATGTGCAGCTCCATCATCCATGAGATACACATGCATGCCAAATATCAAGTTGCTATCTTCAATATTGCAAAATTTGACCTTTGACTGACTTTGAAGGATGAAATTGACCTTGACCTTTCACCACTCAAAATGTTACGCTCCATGAGATACACATGCATGCCAATTATCAAGTTGCTATGTTCAACATCGAAAAAGTTATTGCCATAAAAGTTTTCGAACGGACGGACAGACTGACTGACTGACTGACGGACAGTTCAACTGCTATATGCCACCCTTCTGGGGGCATGAAAACAAAAGAAACCGAACAGCCCAGGGTCTTTCACATGATGTTAATGAATACAATCTTAATGGCTTTTACAAGTATAATGATGAGTTTTGAAACCTGCAAACTTTGTCAAAGGAAAAGCCATGCCAATATCTAGATTTAGGGGATCATAACTCAGAAATACATGGCTATGTTGAAGAGACTAAATAATGCAGGAACCTGTGTAGATCATTGCACATGAAAATTGTGTCTTGCACATTAAGATGACATCTTTCAAGTTTCATTTCAATAGCTTCACAAACGCAAGTGTTAAAAGCTTCAAATACATGTACATTATGCATAAAAATGGCTATGTTCAGGGAAAATGATACCAAAAGGTGTGGATCACAGTATGTGAACATTGTTTTGGACTATTGTGAAAATAGAGAGCTCAAGCGGGGATTGAGCCAACGACCCCCAGAGTGGTAGTCAGACACTTTAACCGCGTCGCTAAAAGGCTAGCCCAAGTACGCTGTTGGAAGTAACATTAAATCACTACAGGACAACTAAATTTAGTTAAACTTCCAACAGCCTTAAATACATGACAATGACATATTTGTGGTTTCAATTAAATCATCTTGATCTAGGTATCAGAGGTTAACTCCACAAACCTATAATTATTTGTAATTAAATGGCATAGTTCAAGGGCACGAAACTCAGGAATGTGTGTAACACTGCATGTGAAATTGAAAATTGTGTTTTGCACATTTACACTTAATGGTGACACACATTTCTATGATCAATTCAATTGCTTGACCAATGTAGAACTAGATCTACTTTTCTCCACAAACTTATAACATTTTAAGCATTAAAATGGAACTGTTTGTTGGCAAATAACTCAGGCATGCAGTGCTACCGATGGGTCAAACTTTTATGTAGCCGAATTTACGTCATTATGTATCACTCTGAATTCTTATTTTTATGGATGTGTGATGGATAATTTTTAAGAAAAACTTTTAGCCAAATGACAATTTCTTGAGTCAAATTTTCTTATTTGTAGCCATTGGCTGGTATGTGTGGCTCATTGGTAAATTGTGTCCTGCACTTATTGCCACATTCCTTTCTCTAACATCAGAACCTCTGGGTCGCTGTATATATGTACTCATAAAAGCTTGGGCGACGACAGGAAACTATGGTCAACTCGCCATTAAATCTATTGAGCAACATGCCCAAACAAAAGACAACTCCCCACAATTTATTTTCATATAACTCATTGGTTCTTAATTTTAATTATTTTATCAGCATATGTTTTGTAAAGTTCGAGAGTCGTGTATGTATTATCCCTGGATGACTACAGAGCAGAAACAAAGGGCAAAAAAGAGATACACGTTTTACGTGGCATGCTGAAATAATTTCTCATTATCTATCTCTATATACTGCTAGTCGCCAACAAATAGTATTACAAGCAGGCGCGTGTCAGTGCTATAAAATTAAAGAAAGAAATGTACAGGAGATGAAAAGTAATACATAAAGTATTTGTGATACATAGAAACAAAGGTGAAAGTGTTAATTAAAAGAAGAAATATACAGATAAAAGGTTAAAAACAGCCAGCCTGATTAGAAACTGTGGTCTAGTTTGGTCACCCCCTGCCTAAACTGGTCCAGGGTAGGTGCCTGTACAATATTGGCTGGTAGGGAGTTCCAAAGGATGATAGTAGCTGGATAGAATTAAAATTTATAATAGTTACTGGGAGTGGGAATTCGTCTGAATGAAGAGGGTGCAGATGTCTAGTGAGCCGGGTCAGAGGAATGACGTAAGGAGGCATTGGTATAGCAACCAGTCCGTGGACAATTTTGTAAAACATCAGTAGCCGGGAGTCATACCTTCTGTTTTCAAGGGAACGCCACCCTAATGTTTCTAGCATGTGTGTGACACTGTTGTGATATGAGTAGTCATTGGTGACCCATCGAGCGGCCCTGCATTGGACCATCTCGATCTTGTTGATGTTGTGTTGTGTGTGGGGGCTCCACACTGAGCTACTATACTCAAGTTGTTGGCGGACAAAGGTTTTGAAGGCAAATTCTCTGATGCGTGGGTGCTAAATGGGGATGCTGCGTTTGATGAAGTTAAGTGTTTGACTGGCTGTTGCGGTGACCTGGTTTATGTGTATGTTCCAACTGAGGTCGGATGTGATGCTAACACCCAAGTATTTTGCATCACTAACTGTCTCAAGGGTTTGACCGTGGAGTGTGTATGTGGATTTTAACCATTCCCTTCATGAATTCATTTAATTTGAAATGCAATCATTTTTCAGCAATTTTGTTTGCCCGATTGAGATAAGTACCAGCCCAATTTTTGCCATCTGTCACATAAATCACAACTGATGACGTGTTGGCGAGGTGTGACTATCTGCTCACAAGAAATACACAATTCGTCTCCCATAAGTACATGTTGATATATGAAATAACGAATGACGATGCCATAGCCAAATTGTTTATTACATACACTTTTGGCGAATATCTGGAGATCAAAAGATGCAAACTAGCTTAAAGTTTATAAAAACGATAGTTTCTATGCTATTAATAAGCCAAACATCTGATCAAACATTTAGAAAAAAAGTACTACGTTACAATAAAAAAAGGGCGAAACAACCCACTTGTAAGGGCGAAACGACCCAGTGCGAAACGACTCAGGGTGACGTAGGGCGAACACGTTTTAGAGCGAAACGACAAGATACCGATTGAGGAGAAAACACTTTAAGTTCAGGTATATACAGTTCACGGAACAAAAGGGTAACACGTTTACGATTTTTCTCAACATTTAAACGCAATGAAACACAGGTACTTGAACAAAAAAGAAAGTACCTATAAAATGAAAATAGCGAAACGTGACTGTTTACCAACCGAAACTAGAATGATCTCCGGATGTTTATATTCATTACGCATCCCATTCGCGCATCGAAATTTACTAAGGTTACAATCTACTTGTATGTGCAAATTGTATAAAAATTCAGTACTTGGTCACCGGACATGTTTTTTTAATCATTCGTTACCAACAATTGTAGCAATAAACAATAAAAAAATGACTATTCGCAGTAATATGATTAAAGGTGCTACCAAATTTACGGGCAAAAGCTGTTTAAGTTTTTTTGATAAACATGTATTTTTAATAAATATATGGACATGCTTCTGCTCAAAATATTATAATTGTTGAAATAGTTATAATGCATCTTAAAAAATCAATCTTAAAACGAGTTACATGTTCCTAGCTAAAAGATCTAGCATCTTATTTTTTTTTTGTTTTCTAGCCACAGGAATTTAAAGTTATTTCGGTAGCTGTGGTATAATGGATGGGGTGTCTGCTAACTGGCTTAGTCACTGGGAGGTCTCTGTATTGATCCCTTAAGTGGGAGCATTCTTTAGATAACCCGAAAGACATACTATGGCGTACCATTTGGGTTGAAAGTCAAGAAGACCTACTAGGTAAAAAAGAGAAATGTACGTCGAAGTACAACAATTGTACGTCGACATACAAATATAAAATACACTTCAGAGTATATGTTTGTACTTCAAAGTACAATTTGTACCAGTACTTCTACATACGTGTTTGTACTTCGACGTACACATTTTCTGAACAGCCAATCAAAACACTTGTCTATTGAGCCGCGTTTCCTTCAGATTTATTCATAATAAATGTTTAAAATCTCTTTTTTCATTAAGGACAAAATGAATAAAAATATCAGAATGGCAAAAAAAACCACATAGAAGTTTCAAGTATTTAATGCATTGAAATAGATTATATACACATTTGAAGAAGATTCAATTGTAACCTTTTTAAAATTAAAAGTATTCAGCATATTGTGAGTATTTATTCATGCGGGGCGGAGTATCACGTCCAGCGCATTACTGTGTTGGCAATTCCCAAAGGTAACCAAACAGTTACCAAACATTAACGGGATAAATAATGTATAATAACCTCCCCGTGGGTCGTATTTTGTAATAACCATAACTTGCATAAGTCAGAGGTTACTTCCGCCACGCCAGGTCAATAAATACGCACAATATCTATGAGTAAGCGGTCGATAGTCGCATAATTTGGTATAAATAATAATAATAATAATGTTCAATGTCAAATATCTCTAAAAGCAACAGATGTAGGGTGTCTTCTGATTGGCTAACACTCAGGGGTCGGTGAAAATTGTACTTCGAAGTACATTTCTCGTTCTACCTAGTAGGTCTTGTAGACTTTCGACGTCATGGTACGTCATACATGTATAGACACTAAGTACTGGTCCTACCCCGGAAACAGTTTGTTTCATCAAATGTCTCAATCAACTTGACAGCTTGCTAAAGCAGTTGCATTTAGCATACAGTACACTGATTAAACATAATCAAAATCATGTGATGTGCCAAATCAATTTTGATTGACAAATTTGACAGGATTTTTTTTAATCCAATATTTTTTTAGACTGTCAAATAACACACACTACGTATTGAAAGCCATACCTGGAGCTTTCGTATGTATACCACTTTCTACTGTTGGGAAACGTTAACGCCGCTAATTACCTTTTACAAAATTAACAATGCTGGTTTTGTTCTAGCCATAAAACATTTATCATGGATTAACAAGTAACAACCAATTTATTAATTACACAATATAAAGGAAATCATATTAATTGCATTATGCATTTACTAAACAAACTATTTGCTACTGTTTATAATTACACTATCTTACTAAAAATGATAACAACAGGTACTTAGTGCTTTAACATACTTGTGGTAAGTTTTGTATTACTAGTTTGACATTTATTGGCAGACACTTGTCGATATACAGACTAAATTTGCATGGGAACTTTCATATTTTTTCAGCATAATTGCCTTCAAATTGTTAATTTAACAACCCTTTGACATTGTTTGCACGTCTGATCTTATTATACCAGAGCTGATTTTTGTTTATAGATAGACAGATATAGACTTTTCAAAGTTCTATAAAAGTTCAAACATGTTCCATCCAAGTAAACCAACAGAACAAATAAAGAATACCACAGATAATAACTGTGTGTATAGCTTGGAAACTTTGGTAGTTCAGGAATCCCTCCTTTGTTGATTTCTGTAAACCAAAACTGTCAGTTTTGCTGGATAGAATGGCTTGTGTGATGCCCAGCTCTTGTCTTGGCAGAACAGCTTCGAAAGACGGAAAACCAACAAATATCTTAAAATATGATCAATAATGCTGACAATTTTTAAATGTCTTGTTTTTTGTTGATTCCGAATCTGGAAGATTTTTAACGTAAAATTGTGGTACGAAAATCCAAAGGTATCGGATTTTGTGGTTTTAGGCCTAAACTTAATATAATGATATGTAACCTTTCGGGATATCGGTAAAGTGCGAGCAGACGAGGTGTAAATAGAATCTACGTTAAAAATTTAAGCTAAAAGACTAAAAAGATAGATCGGAATATCTTTTAATTTTGTGAATAAATGTGTTTCAAATGGATAACAACGACAACTTACCAGAATATTGTTAATGATCATACGTACAACTTCTTTCTGAGAGCGAATGGAAAATGCGTCACGAATTCTGACAAATAAACAGTAGGGTGTCTTTATTGAAATACCGCGATAATACTGGAAGAATAGAGATGCCAACTATAATGTTTAAAACAAATAATTTTTTAACAAGCGTTTGTGCTTTGTCAGGATAATAATAACAATCAGATATCGAAAAGATCAAAGCAAATAAATTCGACAGAAATATGAGATTCGGCAATATATTTAAGACGGGTTATATTCACGTAAATTGTGTTTTGTAAAGACTGTCACTATATATTGTGAACCAGTCTTCGGCTTATACCCACCTACCTATACAGGGGAGATAATTGAGTGATGACTTAATTCTGAAACGGTTGCGAAGAAAAACAAATAATGCGAGAATATTTAGTGCGATTCGCTACACAATTATAATGTCATTGATATAATTTTTCCTGAGGTATGTATTTACATGTGATTTAGCATATGTCAAAGTGTTTTTTATTTATTCCAGGTCATAAATAGCATTACGAAAATATATGTCGCGTGGCAATTTTTTTTTAGACGCATCCATATGTGGTATTCTTATGTAATTTTATGTCTTAATTTCCATATGTATGAACGGTCAACGCCCGCTTCGCGGGCTTTTGCCCGTATAAATTTTGAGCTACAAATCTAACAGTGGTTGGTAAAGATAACAAAACATTCACGGCATCGCAAATGAACTCCATATAATTTTCGGACGCTGACAACTACAACTAATATAGTAATTATAACAAACCGAACAAATTCGCATTGATAAGGAAAGTTTTTGGATTCCTCTAAAACTGAACACCATTAGCATGTCATTTGAAATGCTTAATTTCATAGGAGGGCTAATGTCTGGGGGAGCATTTGTCTTGATTCCATTCAGGCATGAAATACTGTGGTTTCTCCTCCGTTAAGTTATTCCCATACAGAAACCCTTAACATGTATTGTTAGATTCAGTGTTACAATCACTACAACTCCATTTATTAAAGCATTTTATATCTACCATAGTAATGTGATCCAAAGGAGGAAGAGCGACCATGGACTATTTTCATGGTGCTCTTTGAAAAAAAACTTTTAACATATTTTGTTAAAATTGAGACATGCATATATTGCTTACATAAAATGCGCATTCTTGTTGACTTACTTCAAAGTAAACACTAAAAATATCAAAATGGAATTGAATTTCATAGTGTTTTTTTTGGCCATTTCAACCGTAGTTAGCCCATTTTTATCAGTTTTTGGCAATGGTAATGAAAAGCTTTTTTTCCCAAAAACACAAACACATCCCTGGTTTAAACGATATATACAAACTGTTAAAATAGGCCAATTAAATCCTTTTATGTTGTTTTATGTTTAGTGTAACTTGCAACCACGACACAATAACTCAGAACGACACAAAATAAAATTCAGAACAAAGTCTTTTATAAAGTTGATTTCAATTTAATTATGTTTATAATAATGATAATTATTATTATTTGATGTTATTGAATCTTGTACAAAGTCTCAAAATAATATAATTTCAAAGTTCTAAATAACAATTGTCTGCTTAATTTTATGAATTCAGAAATACGTATAAATGTTCTGATACAAACTATTCTTCAAATTGAGCTTAACTGCCTGTTTATTAAAAGTCCTCTTTCATATTAAATGGTTGCGAATAGTTTTGTACTTTGAACAATTTGACCCATGTCGCTCTTGGATATAAGAACCCCGTGACCCACAAGAAATGCACTCATGGTGTTGCATAGTGTAACTAGATACAGACTATAGATAGCTGCGTGCTTGAATAACCTTACTATTACATTGTACAGTGAGCTGATAAGCCAGTCTCACTTGAGCCATCAACGTAGTAACATCATTAAATAGTATAGCGCACATTTGTGTTTGTTATTACTAAAACTATTCACATGAGTGAAAGAACAACTACGCATAACATCAACATATGAAACATGGTGTCAGAATTTGAGTGATTTATCCACATCACATAAGCTTGAAAAAATGGATTTAAGTGGCATCAAAGCTCCGCGAATGAACTGGAACTCGTCCAATTTACCCGAAGCATTCGACAAATTTGATCGTCACGTGAAACTCATGTTTAGTGGACCTTTGGAGAACAAATCAGAGGAAGAACATGTATCATATTTTTTATTGTGGATTGGTGATAGAGGACGTGATATTCACAGCACGTGGAAAGACATTTCAACAGAAAATGCAAAGAAGATAAAAACATATTATGAACGTTTCAGAAATTACGTGCAGCCAAAGTTAAATCCGATCTTTGCCCGGTACAAGTTTTACAAACAGATGCAGGACAACGACTCCATTGATGCATATATTACGCGCTTGCAACTTTGTGCACAAGACTGCAACTTTGACGAAAAGACGGACGAAATGATTTTTTGGCACACATTCGCCAAAGTTACACGAGAAGCTTATCAATATCGGTGCAGAGTTGACACTCGATGTAGCCATACAGACAGCGCAAAGTCTGGAGTACTCAAGGGAGCAGCTGCGCTCCATGAACAACGAAGTAAACGCGTGCCGATCCAGGCCAGTGCACCAGAGACCGATGCAACCGCATCGCCAACGACAACAACGTCGGACTTCAGCTACTGATGCAGGTCCAAGTCTACCTACTAAACACAAGCCGTGTTTCAACTGTGATACATTTCACAACTTTAGACAATGCCCAGCAAAAGGAAAGCAGTGCCGCAAGTGCAACAAACTTAACCATTTCGCAAAGTGTTGCCGTTCTAAAAACAATAATATACACACTGTGGACAATGACACAACAAGTCATGTTGTAATAGTGGATGTACATGAATTCAATATTGACACGGTAAGCACATTTTGTTCTACCGATCGTGCAATGGTTCGTCTCCCCATTGGCCCTAATCATTTGTCCTATTAGTTTTGAAATTCATACTGGAAGTTCAGTAAACATTCTGCCGAAGAAAGAGTTTTATGGTCTGAAAATTCATTCCCCATTCGAACCCCCTATTGACATTTTGATTGCCTATACGGGTAACAGACTTCCAGTTGTAGGGAAAATCAAATTGCGATGTTCACACAAAGACAAAACTGTGAGCACGTGGTTTCATGTTGTAGATTCCCCGTCGGTACCTCTCTTAAGCCTGAGAACATCAACCGATCTAGGATTAATACAGCTGACATGTACTGTTGATAGCCCATCCCAAGAGTTAAATAAAGAAAGTGTGTAATCAGATTACAAAGACCTCTTTGAAGGTATCGGGGTCATCCCTGGCACTTGCAAGCTTTATTTGATCCAGATGCTATACCAGTCGTTAATCCTCCTAGGAGAGTTCCGGAAGCATTACGAAATAGACTACACCAAGATCTTGACAGAATGGAAAACAATGACATAATTGCCAAGGTCAATACACCCACAGACTGGGTAAATTCACGCGTAGTGGTTGAAAAGCCGAACACTGGACAGTTAAGAATATGTCTTGACCCCAAAAGCACTGAATGAATTTATTCGAAGACCACATTATCCTGTGCCAACACTTGACGACGTGACGTCACAGTTAGCTGAATGCAAATATTTCAGTCTATTAGACATTACACATGCTTACTGGAGTGTAAGGCTTGACGATGAGTCATCTTACCTGACAACATTCAGTACCCCATTTGGCAAATATCGTTATCTCCGACTTCTTTTTGGGATAAAATCATCTCAGGACATTTTTGTACGGAAAATTGATGAGATCTTCGGGGACCTGACAGGTGTACGCACAATAGTTGACGACATATTAATAAGTGGACATACAAGAATTGAGCATGAAAGAAATCTCACTGCTACGCTTCAACGTACACGTGAAAATGGCATAAAATTTAATCCCGACAAATGTCGTATTGGATTGTCCAAAGTACCATTCTTTGGTCACGTGATCACGTCATCTGGACTGAAACCAGACAGCACTAAGATTGAGGCATGTGTCAATGTAGAAGCGCCAAAGACACGCGGCGAACTTGAAACATTTTTATGTCCCCCACTATAGTAGTGGGGGACATATTGTTTTTGCCCTGTCTGTTGGTCTGTTGGTTTGTTTGCGCCAACTTTAACATTTGCAATAACTTTTGCAATATTGAAGATAGCAACTTGATATTTGGCATGCATATGTATCTCATGGAGCTGCACATTTTGAGTGGTGAAAGGTCAAGGTCATCCTTCAAGGTCAAAGGTCAAATATATGGGTCAAAATCGCTCATTTAATGTACACTTTTGCAATATTTCAATATTCAAGATAGCAACTTGATATTTGGCATGCTCATGGAGCTGCACATTTTGAGTGGTGAAAGGTCAAGGTCAAGGTCATCCTTCAAGGTCAAAGGTCAAATATATGGGTCAAAATCGCTCATTTAATGTACACTTTTGCAATATTGCAATATACAAGAAAGCAACTTGATATTTGGCATGCATGTGTATCTCATGGAGCTGCACATTTTGAGTGGTGAAAGGTCAAGGTCATCCTTCAAGGTCAGAGGTCAAATATATTTGGCCAAAATCGCTCATTTGATGAGTACTTTTGCAATATTGAAGATAGCAACTTGATATTTGGCATTCATGTGTATCTCATGGAGCTGCACATTTTGAGTGGTGAAAGGTCAAGGTCATCCTTCAAGGTCAAATATATGGGTCAAAATTGCTCATGTAATGTCACTTGTGCAATATTGAAGCTAGCATTTTTATATTTGGCATGCATGTGTATCTCATGGAGCTGCACATTTTGAGTGGTGAAGGGTCAAGGTCAAGGTCATCCTCCAAGGTCAAACGTCATATACGGGGACATAGTGTTTCACAAACACATCTTGTTGGGTATGGTTACTTATCTGCAGAAATTTGGCTGAAAAAACAAGCCCATTGAGAATGCTTCTGAAAAAACACGTTGAATTTGTATGGGATCAGTCACACTCAGATGCCTTTTCTAAAGTTAAGCAGGTCATAACACAAAGCCCAGTGCTAGCTTACTTTTACCCCAAGAAGCCGGTTTACATTGAATGTGACGCTTCAATGAATGGTGCAAGATGGTCAGCCAGTTGCACATGCATCTAAGGCATTGACACAGACAGAACGAAATAATGCAAAAATTGAACGTGAAATGCTAGCCATAGTGTTCGCATGCCAGCGTTTTCACCAGTACATACATGGCAGACAAGTAATTGTTCATTCTGACCATAAGCCCTTATCTGCGATCATGAAGAAGCTATTACATGCAGCACCACCTCGTTTGTAAAGGATGATGCTTAGTTTGCAAAAATATGACCTTGATGTTAGACATGTGAGCGGGAAAGAAGTTCCCATCGGGGATGTCCTGTCACGAGCATGACCTATACTGACCAAAATCTTGAAAACGTGAGAAACGAGACAAGAACTGACCTACAGATGATAGCCCTAAAACAGACTATAGTTAGTGGATGGCCAAGTTCTAGGTCAGATTGCCCTGACATGATACGAGAGTATTTCAATCACAGGGACGAACTTTCGATAGCCGATGACCTAATTTTTAGAGGGCAGACACTGGTCATTCCCAAGCGACTCCGACCACACATGTTAGAACAAGTTCATTTAGGTCACATGGGCATTGAAAAAAAACACAAAGAGCCAAAGACGGCCAGGAATGTGCAAGCAAATTACTGAGTGCATAATGAGCTGTACAATTTGCTTATCGCATAGAAACTCAAACCAAAAAGAACCGTTAACACCCCATGCAATTCCGTAGGGTCCATAACAGGAGGTTGTCACAGACATATTCCATTTTGATGGCAATTACCATTTGCTCGTAGTTGACTACTACAGCAGATACTTTGAAATAGACAAACTTGCGGATATGCTGTCTACAACAGTTGTCAGAAAACTGAAGCCACGCTTCAGTAACCATGGCATTCCGATGCGTATTTTCAGTGACAACGGACCTCAGTATACATCATACGTATTTCAGAATTTTGTCAAATCATGGCAAATTGAGCATGTCACATCCAGTCCACATCATCCAAAGTCAAACGGACTTGCTGAACGGACAGTACAGACTGTAAAAAGACTGCTACAAAAAGCAAAAGACAGTGGCCATGAACCATACTTAGCCTTGCAAGAGTATAAGCCCAGCAAACATTATATATTGGACCCATAAGGGCCCCATCTGGACGTCTATATGGGTCCCAACTGGGCACCTCATATGGGGCCCACGCGGGATTTGCAACCGGGAAAAATGAGGGACCCATGTGGGCTTGCTATATGGGCCCCTTAACACAAGTTAACTGCCATCTGGGTATAATATGGGCCCTATATGGGTCCCTTGTCTGACATCTGGGTATTATATGGGACCTATATGGGTCCATTAACTGACATCTGAGTATAATATGGGCCCTATATGGGTCACTTGTCTGTCATCGGAGTATTATATTGGCCCGATTTGGGTCCCGTAACTGACATCTGGTTGGTAAATGGGCCATATATGACATCCGGTCAATAACCAGGTTCAATATGGGTGTCTACAAAGGACATATGGGTCTCCATTGTTATCCCAACCTAAGAATGAAAATGATGTTGGAATGCTAGGGATTCTATTTAGATACAACAAAAATAATAATTTGTTATGACATTTAATAAGTGAAAAAAATGAACATAACAAATGGTTACAAGCAAATCTGTCAAAGGTGTGATTCAAACATCACAACTATAAGTCACTGCAGCATTTTGTGCACACGGTCTTTGCATATACACTAACAGATGCATTTACACCACTTACAGTAAGAATGAAGACTTTTTATCAAACATATTTCATAAATTACAATGCAACAAACACAATGGTAAACATACATGCAGACATTACACACTTAAAGATACACAGGGATTTTGACGTATATACGTGTATGTTTTAAAAACGCTCACACAAATGAACTTGATCGAAGCCTTAAATTAACATGTATTTAATTGAGTCTATCATGAGATGACTTACTTCTAACAGTTCAATTAGATAAATACGATGACCAACTTTTAGGATCAGTGTATAGACAAAGGTTGCCATCTTATATGATAGAATCAAGACTTTTAAATCTAATTTTGCGCACAAAAATGTTACTAGTATTTCCTATATCAGTCTATACGAAATATTCATAAAAGGTTGCTAACAATTAAGCTCATAACAGCTATTTGTTTTTTATTTTATGATTTAATAACTACTATATAAATGACTAGACATTAAACACAGTTTATGTAAGATTTTCTATGGTAATCTAGTGGGTTTTTTTTACCTAAATACAAATTCGCCTTAGATATTGTTAGCCTAATATTCTGATTACTTTTGCTTTCTTAAAGATATGTGAACTACGCATGTAGCCCACAGAGTCCACTGGAGCTAATGTGTTGAGTCAGTGTCGCATAGGTTAGCTGCACAAATTCCTGTGCACTATATGAACACGCAACAGTTCGGTGGTAAGTTGTTAATGTAGCGATCAAAACATTTCAAGCGCCGCACCACGCCGTCCATCCGAATGCGCCCCAGTTGTACACAAACTAATGTTGAACGCTTGTGAGGATGGTGCCGGCACCGGCACGCTGAGCCTTCAATTACTTGGAATTACCCGAAAAGACTAGGATGATAATCTAAGCATGTAGTCAACCGAGTACATTTGAGCAAATGTGCTGAGTCATTGTCGCTTAGGTAGCGGTAAAAGTTTTGTGCACTATATGAGCACGCTACAGTTCGTTGGTCAGTTGAAGCCACTCAATACATTCCAAGTGCTGCGCCACGCTGTCCGTCGGAATGCGCCCCAGTTGGACAGGACCTAATGTTGGACCTATCTCGATTGGTTATGAGGAAGTTGCCTGGCCCCGGCACAGATATACGCTTGGAAGTCGGTCTGGTGATTTTAGGAGCCCGCCAGGAGCCGGTGTACACTAACTGGAAATAAAGAACTTTTCGGCAGAATCATATAACAAAAACATTTAAGAAAATGTCATCTCTCTAGCGACAGAGCACATTTAATCTTAAACAAACAAACTCTCTCTCGAACAAAATCAATCAATATCTACGTCATCATCAATATCACTGTCACTATCTGACAAGTAAAGAGGGTTTTCCGAAAAAGAATCTACATCAACAGAAGACTGAGAGTCTTGCACTGAAAGATATTGATGATAGTGATCATCTTGAAGAAAATGTGAAGAACTTTCATTGTCAACTGAAAGCTGTGTTTCTTCACGTTGGTCTGTACAGTCTGTTAAATCGGACAAATTAGAATAAAACTCTCCCAATTTTTTTACAGAAGTGTGAGGCATCGAATCACTACATTGGTAGATTTCAGATATATGACCCTCGACATTAGAACGATCTTTTCTGTACGAATACCAATAAGCAGCTTTTCGTTTGTCCGCCATTGCGAAGCAATGTTGAAATTTCCGACTTGAATATATAATTATATCGCGAAAATATGTGACTTATACATTTCAACGCTCTAACAACTGCAATTACAATGGAACAGCCCTTTAGATATTTATTTTTCTAAAAAAGAGACATGGTGCCAGAAATTCGTTAGAAAACATATATGTAAATTCGTTCATAAAGCTTACTTTTTTTTGCAATTTCACTGCCAATTTTCTCCAACAGACATCCAACTTCCAATCGAGGCGCCAGAAAAAGCTATTTATATTTTTTTTAAAGACAATCCATCTTTCATTAAACACATGCTTAATTACGTCCCTTACAGTACTGTAACGTGTTATATGGGTCCCAAATGGGCACCATATGGACAAGCCCATATACATTTGGGTAGTTCAATTGGAACTATAAAGTACATGGGTCCCATATGGGTACTGTATGGACAAACCCATATGGGCTTGCCCGGATTTAGCCCATATGGAACCCATATATGCATGTTTGCTGGGAGAACACTCCACTCTCAGATTGCAATCATTCACCCGTGCGGTTGCTTATGAGTAGGAGAACTAGGTCAATTATGCCTACAACGATTACCCAGCTTCTGCCCAAAGTCGTTAACCCAGACTTTGTCCGATCTTCAATTCAAGCTTCCAAAAATAAACAGAAAAACAATTATGACAAAACCGCAAAACCGCTCCCCAGATTACATTTGAATGAATCTGTGAGGTTCCAGATAGGAAAACTCTGGAAACCAGCTAAGGTTATCGAAATACACAATGCTAACTCTTACATAATACAAACACCTTCTGGTCAGGTTTACAGGAGAAATCGCCGCTACCTCATCAGAACCAATGAGGATTTCCCAGAGATATCAAATTTTACACCTGATGTTTTGGCAAGAAATCATTCAAGCACTGATAATCAGGTCAAACAACCAACAAACAATAGTGCATTGAATATTCAACGTCCTTCTGAACCTGTAGATAAGCCCATTTCCTCTTATCAGACACGATCAGGTAGAATAGTGCAGCCGAGTCAACGATGCGCAGAAAATGAATGGACTAAATAAATGTTAAGAATGTTGTTGATGTTTATGTTACATTTATCAAAACATCAAATTATTAGTATTAACAAGTTCAATATATATGTGTGTTATTGCTGGTTGTTTTTATGTGCTTATTAAAATATACATAAATATGATTAATTGCTAATATGTTATAACAAACTTTTATTGAAGACAAATTTCCATCTTTACAAAACAAAGGGGATGTTGCATAGTGTAACTAGATACAGACTATAGATAGCTGCATGCTTGAATAACCTTACTATTACATTGTACAGTGAGCTGATAAGCCAGTCTCACTTGAGCCACCAATTAACGTAGTAACATCATTAAATAGTATAGCGCAGATTTGTGTTTGCTATTACTAAAACTATTCACATGAGTGAAAGAACAACTACGCATAACATCAACATATGAAACACATATAATATCATAATATTTTGTTATGAAATCGGGTCAATTTTGTAATCATAAATATTCTGTTATGCATCAAAATATTCATAGATAAATGTATGGATCATATACATTGAATGTTTATATTCACTAATAATGGCTTTATATGCAATCACAATTTTTTTTAACTAAAACTTATGTGTATCATATATAAATCGGTCAATTTCATAATCGAAGCTTTTTGTTTGAATTTACATAAACATTTCATAAATAGATTTAATTATTCAAGTCGAAACTCAAACGAAGACGACTTTGATGCTGATCCGTTGTGTTACGCTACACATGTATACCGGTATAACATCAATACAATAAGGCACTATTGTAATATTTTAATCATGTAAATGAGGGCTGACGAGTTATTAATAGCAATTAGCAAAATATGACTAGCAATTAGCAAAATATGACTACGTTTGATGATTTGAATACATTTATTGAGGTTTTATTTTATTTAGAATTAGAAGATATCCCGAGATGACCAATGCGATTGTATCCGTACTAACACATTTGTATGCATCTAGACTTTCTCCGTGTCCGGTCTCATTTGCTATGTATTTAAAATGACGATATTTTAAGAAAATTTCATCATGCATTTCGTGCCAACGCCTTCATACTATTTATGGCTTACAGTACAGTGTACATTTTAGCTGTTTTAAACTATAATGAGTATACTTGCATGCAAGCTGTAAAACAATATATAATCACACAACATTGTCTCGTTCACAGGTAATCGCGCCACACGTACCAAGTTTCCCATTAGTAATGGGAAACTTGGTACGTGCGGCGCCCGTGATACGCGTTGACACAACTTTGGGTCTTTAAATCAGCTGTCCATAAATTTTGATATGACGACCTTCCATTGTTATTACGCTTCCGACTTTGAAAACGTTTTTCCTGAAATCCACGATGTTTAGTTACTACCTTGTCACAGTGGAGTTATACTGGCTAGCGTCCACAGTACGCCTCAGTCCTTACTACCTTGTCACAGTGGAGTTATACTGGCTAGCGTCCACAGTACGCATCAGTCCTTACTACCTTGTCACAGTGGAGTTATACTGGCTAGCGTACACAATATGCCTCAGTCCTTTTTTGGAAAATAAGTCATTGTAAGAAGGCCGGTATTCTGTTGTTTTTGTTTTCTAAAATAACCTCAAATATCGTCAGCAATTGCGGGTCGGGTTATTTCTTTCTATTTTCTTGTAATATACTCGATGTCCCCACTTTGTCCTTCGATTTCATACACCGATGCATCTGCACTAACGCGGCGATCGTCGGCGCCATAACTGCGTCAACGTTCTTAGTGTTTTCTTCCACTCTTCTGCGACCTTCATGTTAAATTGCATGTGACTACACAACAACTATGAGCGCGACAACAATGAGGACCCCATAGATATAGGGGAACGCAGTATGATAGCTCCATAGTCTTGTCTATATCCAATTCTATTGAGTATTTTGTTGGTATTAGTTGATCACCAGTCCGGTGTGACCCGACATTTGGAGTTCGTTGCGTTTGGTCGCCGTCTGAATGCGCTCTCACGAAAACCCACGTCGTCCTTGGTGATCTCAGCAATTCCAGTGTTACCGTAAGAACGCAGAAATTAAGTACGGTGTGACAAGAGTATAAATAGTGTAACAAATATGCTTAAAATCCCAGATCTAACTATAGTTGCAACTTTGTTCCCAAATGTGTGTCTTTAAAAGACGAGCTAAACAAAATACCGGTACTAAACACACGCACAGGTTGATGCTTGTGACTAGTGTGTTCTAAGTAAAACAATTTTCTACCATTAATTGGTTTTATACAACAAAAATTGCCCTTCGAATTCTTTAAAACAATAGCCTGGATGCTGATGGTGATGAAATTATACAATATACAGCTTATATTAACATTTTAATATATTTTTGCCACTTAAGCATACACAGCTTTGTTTATACTTGATTGTTGCAACAAGCTAGGTTGTGTCTAATGTTTGTGTGTTCATTATTCCTGATTCATGATCAATTTTATGATTGAATGACAATGAGTTTCACTGTCATAAATGTGTACATTTAAATGCTAACAAACGCGATAAAACTGTTCTCTGATAACCGGTTAACAACGACAGTTACTGAGTGGGTAATCACGTGATATTCAACGCTGAGCCCTTGTTTTACCCTTTATTACTTTTATTAACTTATTTTTTTTTTAATGCCGCTCACCTTCCATCCAAATCAACAAGAACGTTATTGGCATTTATCCCATTTTAATATTCGCTCCATATCTTGACTTTATTCGCTGCGAAATTTCTTAGCGAGATAATCTAATTACAGCTCGACTAAGAAAATTTGCGAGGAGTAAAGTAGAGATGTAAAGAGAATTTTTATATAAAATAAATGATAATCACATTTGTACTGATATGGCTGGAAAGTATGCCTCATTTAAAACAAGAAACCGTCGGAGACGGGTGATGCTCCCCGAAGTTTTTTTTGGTCACAATATTGCACTTTATATTCAGATAAAAGGAAACGTCTTGAGGGCACCGTAGTTGGGGGGACAAGAATTTTTTATATAAAATTTCAAATGGCCATAACTCTGTGAAAAATCATCCGACTAGAACCCGCTGATAATATGCACATCTCTTGGTAGTGAAGCTTCCCATAAAGTTTCATTGAATTCGGTCATTAGTTGCTGAGAAATAACCCGGACAAGAATTGCACTATATTGTAATATGTAATAGTTATGATATTATCAATTAAATCTACTTACATATGTTTTATTAACTCCAGATACGTGCTAACAATCCATTGTTTACTAACAATCCATTGTTTATCACAATTCAGTAATTCCAATCCAAAAATACGCTCCATGCTTGTTTACTATGACGCTGTCAGCCAACTGTGTAGGAATACGACCTACATTTTCAATTGCAAAATATAATTTGTTTTTCCTAAATATTGTTCTCCAAAATTAATGGCTTTCACTTGTATTATTAATCTAAGGATGCATTTGTGTATTGCATTTTAGTAAAGTTATGTTCCAGTTGCAAATGCTTTGGAACTATTTTGTTACGCGTAGAAAGCCTATGCATCATATAGTTTCATGTTTCCATTGTATTATTAAAATGTTTCACAGACTTTAAATGCAGAACATTTCTGCCTGATATTATGTATTAATGTAATGTGTTTTAATACAAATTGCTTTCTATAATGTTATATTATATTATTGACTTACTTTGTTGATTTAGGATTCCGAAATGCTGTTTAGGAAAATGGCTCTTTGTAAACTTGTTTTATTGGTTAAGGAATTCCTAAGTGCACGTTGATTGGTTGAGACGCCCAAGTTTCGGAATCCTAAAGCATCTTCACAATAAATAGCGCGCAGCATCACGGATTTTTCACCTCGGTCAATGACTCAAAATCCATGTCATTTGAAAGTTGGATAACTACCAGCTTAAGCTAAAGCCATCATAATGGTAGGGAATAGTTCTGTAAACTCTTAAGTATTCTTTTAAGTTATTTAAAATACTAATCAAGTAACAGTGATGCTGCGCACCTTCATCATACTTATAGTTATTTATTCTTAAACCAAACTTCTTAAGTCGCGTTTTACGATTTGAATAGATTTGTTAAACCTTAACTCGGTCGTTTGTTCTATCC
Organism: Dreissena polymorpha; assembly: GCF_020536995.1. Classification (NCBI taxonomy): domain Eukaryota; kingdom Metazoa; phylum Mollusca; class Bivalvia; order Myida; family Dreissenidae; genus Dreissena; species Dreissena polymorpha. The sequence goes on along the minus strand of NC_068355.1, from coordinate 95,866,623 downwards.
CTACAACTTAGAAGTGTCTAAGTATTACAATATGTACAGTTAATGGAAATTTCAAAGGGCCATAACTCTGTGAAAAATCATCCGACCAGAACCCGCTGATAATGTGCACATCTCCTCTTGGTAGTGAAGCTTCCCATAAAGTTTCATTGAATTCCGGTCATTAGTTGCTGAGAAATACATGTAGCCCGTATAAAAATTGTGCACGGACGGACACGCGGACAGACTAAGCGGCGACTATATGCTCCCCCCAAACTTTTTTGGGGTAGCATAAAAATAAACAAGGGAAATAATTCATTGTCACAAAACCAGGTTTTCAATTTAAAAAAAAAAGTCGGATAAAGGGAGATAATTTAAAATGCGCATTGTCACTGATTGTTCCTAGTTTCCCCCTTGTGTCAAATTCAATCTATTTTTAGTCGTGGCGACCTTGATGTCAATTTGGAAAAAAGTACGAGACAATTAAAAATATGCATCGTTACTGATCGTTCCCAGTACCCCCCCCCCCCCCCCTTCTGTCAAATTCCATCTATTTTTAGTCGTGGCGACCTTGACCTTGGAGAAACCGAGGTAATAATTTTGCACGGCAACTCCGTCCAATGATTGTGAACAAATGTACCAAGTTATTTTAAAATCTCACAATGAATGACATAGTTATTGCCCGGACAAGATTTCTTATGGCCATTTTTGACCTTTGAACTCATTGTAACCGTGACGTTGCAGATATCGACATAATTCATTCGCATGACACACCGTCCAATGATGGTGAACAAATGTGCCAAACGATTTTAAAATCTCGCAATAAACGCCATAGTTATGGCTTGGACAAGCTTGTTCCGCCTCCCACCGACATTCACCAATCTAAGAACCAGTTTTTTCCTTCGGAAAACCTGGGTAAAAATACAGGATATAAAACGGCGAAAAATAATTGTCTCGGCATGAACATCGCCATCTCGACTATCCCGCGATTTCCCCATCTGACTTTGCAACAGGCAGGGCTTTGAACTAGTGACCCTAATTTCAACAGGAGTCATTACTGTCCAAGGCAAATGCAAATGTTAAGTATCAAGCCAATTTGTCAATACGCTTACAAGTTATTGATCGGAAATGATTTTCACACATGTGACAGTGACCTTAAATTATGACCCCAATTTCAATGGGGTTCATTACTGTCCAAGGCCAATGCACATGTGAAGTATCAAGCTTATTGGTCAGTTCGTTGGATGAGTTATTGATTGGAAATGATTTTCACACATATTGTGACAGTGGCCTTGACCTAGTGACCCCAATTTCAATAGGGTCATCTACTGTCCAAGGCCAATGCACATGTGAAGTATCAGCCTCAAGTTATTGATAGTAAACGATTTTCACACTTATTGTGACAGTGACCTTGACCTAGTGACCTCAATTTCAAAAAGGGCCATCTACTGTCCAAGGCCAATGCACCTGTAAAGTATCAAGCTGTTTGGTCAATTTGTTGACTAGTTAATGGTCGGAAACGATTTTCACACTTATTGTGACAGTGACCTAGTGACCCAAATTTCAATAGGGGTCATCTACTGTCCAAGGCTAATGCACATGTTAAGTATCAAGCCAATCGGTCAATTTGTTGAGGTATTATTGATCAGAAACGAACTGGTCTACCATCTCAACTAACATCCAGCAAAACAATAAACCCGCTCTTCTTAGAATGGGCGCTTAATGAACTTACTAAGTTACCTTTGTTTTATGATCTCGAACTAAATATTGTTTAGCTATTAAAGGAACCTTTCCATGTTTTGGTGAAACTGTTCACTTTTTCTTAAATTTACAAAGTTGTATCAATTTGCAAGGAAAAAAGTAACAGTGAAGTCTGAACATTTACTGTGATAAAAAATATCCATTATATGAATCTTTTTACCATTTTAAAAACTAACAAAAGATGTGTTTGTCAGAAACACAATGCCCCCTATTGCACAGCTTTGAAATAAGATTACAATATATCATTTGGCAGGCTTGAAAATTTTCTCCCTTTTAAAGCTTATTACTTCCCTTCCATTGTATTGTTTGACTTTTGACCTTGAAGGATGACCTTGACCTTTCATCACTCGAAATATGCAGCTTCACAAGATAGCAAGATCTTCAATACTGCAAAACTTCAATGCAAGATTAAAATTTTGGGACGGATGACAAGACAGACAGGCCAAAAACAATATACCAGATACCCCCGATTATTCGATCAGGGGTCATAACAAGAGCTGTCAGAGGACAGCGCGCGTGACTATTCGAGTGCTTGACAGTATAACGTAAGCCATTGTGAAGGGGGGGGGGGATATGATGTGGGTTGTGGTCATTTAATAGATGATCTTTCAAAAATAAGGACATTTTTTATTTTGGGGTGGGGCATGGGGGATGGTTTGGTTAGAGTGCATTGTGGTATGTCAGGTAAGTGTTGTTTTGTCAAAGTATGGATCAAATGTGATTATAAATAAAGAAGTTATGCCATTTAAGCAAAATGTTCAATTATCTAAGTATAAAAGGGGCCATAATTCTGTCAATATGCTTGATACAGTTGTCTGCTCTTGTTTATAGATTGGGATCATGTTGGTAAAGAAGTATGCAAAATATGAAAGCAATATGGCAAAGGACATAGAAAATATTTGAGGTGGTAAGCAAACTTTTAACAGATTAATCAATAATATGCATATTCTAAGTATAAAAGGGGCAATAATTTTGTCAAATTGCTTGATACAGTTATCTACTCTTGTTTATAGATTGGGGTCACGTTGGTAAAGAAGTATGCAAAATATAAAAGCAATATGTCAAAGGACATAAGAAATATTTGGAGTGGTACGCAAACTTTAACATTTGCATGCCAACACCAACGCTAACACTGACGCCGGGGTGAGTAGGATAGCTCCACTATATATATTTGATATATAATAGTGAATAAAATTATAAAGCGATTTGATATTCTGTCAGTAAATAAAAAAAACTCTTTAAATATGGTTTATACCTCAATTAATCTTAATGGCCGAAACTGGCGTTAAACTTCCCGATAAGAACCAGTATAATTTTTAGCAACCCAATCTAAATGCTACGGCTTATGCTGATTTCAATAGGCTTGTTATCATTGAGCAGTCCGTTTAGACTTAAAGGTGCTGTGTGTAACTGGGCCGAAAGCTGTTACTGTAACCAGCGTTTATACAATCTGTTGCAGAGGAAAGCTTGCTGTTTCTTCAATGTCTAGCTTAAAATGTAGCCAGATAACCAGATAAGCAAAGATCTAAAAGTTAACAGAGCATCAGGCTACCAAAAATACTGTTTGCAACAGCGAATCTTAAGCATTTTGTTCACAGCAATGATTTCACATTTTTGCATGCATCTTCCAGTGTTAGCAAGAACTAAACCACTCCCAGTATTAGAAGTCCTGCCAAGATTTGAACTTGGACCTCCTTTCAGGGTGAAAGGCATTCTACCATTAAACTACAGGGACTGGTCTTCACTGGAAACTGCATATACTTCGTGAAAGCAATTAATTCCAGAAAATGAAATGTTCTGCAAGGAAAAAGATCTTTTGTCCAGTTTTCAACAGACTGGGATGCTACAACATTTGACTCGTGGATTTGAACTTTTTTTTGCTTGTCTGATGACTTTTGGTTTATGTTGTCTATCATCAACAAGAATATCAGTGAAACTGATGGATGCTCCCAAATGATGCGCTTTGTCAATCTATGTGTTAGTAACCACCTAAAAAAATCTATTATCAGCCTTGGTGACCTTGACCCCAGTGACCTCAAACCTCATCAAAAGGTAGAGGTCTATCAGGGGTGTCAATTGGCCAAAATCTAAAATCCTGAAAATAAGCCTATCGTTTGGGGGCCAGAGCAAAAAAAAAGGGTTAATAATTCATGTAATTTTGTAAACTATTGTTTATAACTTTGTAAACAATATGTCAAAGTAAAATAATTTGTGTTTAAGATGACATTTTGTGACAATAATCTTAAAATTCCAGAAAAAAATCCTCTGATTTATATCAATATCAAAATTTGTCCTTAAGGGCCTTAATCCTGATTTCAGGAATAATCATGAACTTTGACACCTCTGTTTATGCAACGTACGTACATGCCAAATATGTAAGAGATCGGTAAAATAGTGAAGGCGCTATGAGAAACTGTAACAAAAGTGTGACTGAAAAATGTATTATTAGCCTCGGTGACCTTGACCCCAGTGACCTCAAACATCATCAAAAAGTAAGAGGTCCATGCAAGGTACCTACATGCCAAATATTAAAGCGATTGGTCAAGTTTTGAAGGCGCTATGAGAAACTGTAGCAAAAGTGTGACGGAAGGAAGTGTATTACTCGCCTCGGTGACCTTGACCCCAGTGACCTCAAACCTCATCAAAAGGTAGAGGTCCATGCAAGGTACCTACATGCCAAATATGAAAGCGATTGGTCAAGTTTTGAAGGCTCTATGAGAAACGGTAGCAAAAGTGTGACGGAAGGAAGTGTATTACTAGCCTCGCTGACCTCAAACCTCATCAAAAAGTAGAGGTCCATGCAAGGTACCTACATGCCAAATATGAAAGCCATTGGTAAAGTATTGAAGGCGCTATGAGAAACAGTAGCAAAAGTGTGACGGAAGGAAGTGTATTATTAGCCTTGGTGACCTTGACCCCAGTGACCTCATCAAAAGGTAGAGGTCCATGCAAGGTACCTACATGCCAAATATGAAAGCGATTGGTAAAATATTGAAGACGCTATGAGAAACGGTAGCAAAAGTGTGACGGAAGGAAGGTAGGAAGTAAGGAACTGGCAACTATATGCTCCACCGAAAATATTTTCGGGGAGCATAAAAAAATAATTGGGTAAATTTTAATGTCACGAATATTGTTCTGTAAAATTCTAAGCCGCGTTACACATACATTCAAATCAGTATGATCATAGATTCAATCGAGTATGAAAATAGTTTACAATCTTATCACGGCTACTTTGCAAATGTAATTGCTCAACAAAGACTAGAATTTGTGAAAACAAGTTAGAGATACAAAATTTCAGTTATCATTGTACTCTTTTTGAAGACACAGTGGAAGGTTTTGTGTTTTCAGTACTTTCCTTTTTACAAATGCAAAAGTTCCAGTTATTTATACGGGCCTATTTGCTGAATATTTTTCAAAACATTTATTTGGCTCTCGGGAAAGGGGGAAAGCAACGTCAAAAATGCAAGAAACATATCACTGAAAATAAAACTATGGCACATTCAAATATTAACCTATACACCTATGAAGATTCATGTTGACATCCTAAATACTAGTAGTTTCTGAGATACAGCCCTAAAAAGTTTTGTGACAGATGGACATTCTATATCCCTCTGCCTGTGGTGGGGGATAACAATGTTATGCATTATAAAAGGCTTAGGCAGACAGTGCATCAGATAGACTAGTTCATACTAATCAAGAGTCATAAAACTGATGTGGGCGATTAGTATTTTCATCATGTACACTGTTACCATTATAAAGATTTCAAAATATTGCAAATTTTCACAAATATGTTTCAAATGTAGGCCATGAAATCTCTATAGATCATCACTGTGGAATAAGATTATCACTAAATAAATGGAGAACTGCTTTATATATAAACATGGGCTGTATGTCACCAAAGGAAACCAGTCTAGGCTGTGGAAGTGGCGTGCAAATTTAAGAAGCACTTGCCAACTGAATTTTTTTTTGGTGAACAACAAGACGCTCACCTCAAGCACTTCTTTCCAAGGTATGCTATAAAATTACAGATGAGCAAACGGGGTTTAATGCATGTGCGTAAAGTGTTGTACCAGATTAGCCTGTGCAGTCCTTTACACAGAGCGCTGCCCATATGATATATTTTAACAATGTTTCATGACCCAGGATTCAAGATGTCAATCAATGACAGCTAGAGTTTATAGTCAGGACATTTGTTCTTCCCAAGTGTATGTTATCCTGAAAGACTATGAAAATCAAACAGGAGGGTTGACATGGGACAAGAAGCATTTTGGTCCCTCCATACTCTATGCAAGTCCCATAAATAAATATAGGAGCACAATCCTATGTATTTGCAATGTCCAGTTTAAAAAGTGCTTTAAAGCTTATTAACTCATTTAGAGCCTTTGAATCTCTCAATGTTCAGAATTAATCCTTTCCCACTGAGAAGCAAAGTGAAAATGGCAAACAGCATAAAACAAGAACAGCCTGCGAACAACTTGCAGTCTGTTCAGGTTTTATGCTTTTAGCTTGAAAAACATGAATCTAGTGAGGAAGGTCTTCAATTAAATATAACTTTATAAGGAACTAAAAAAGCGTGAATATATGTATCTGTGGTCAAGAGTTAAATCATATTGGTATATGGCTGAAAGACATCACATGAAATGGGCTCTGTAATGCAGTGTTAAAGCCAAAGACAACAAATTGAGATTCACCATACCAATCAAGACAGCGTTCAGTTCAATCAGACTGTTCCCCATGTATGTGTCAACATGACAAGAGTAACAAGGGACAAAATTGTCACAAAACCAGGTTTTCATTGTGAAAAAAAATCTGATAAAGGCAGACAACTCAAACTGAACTTTTGAAATGAACAAACAAAATTAACCCCCTTTGTAAGTTTGTTTTAAAATAAATCTATTTTTAGTCGTGGCGACCTTGACATTGGAGATATTGACGTGATTCTTTCGTGCGACACACCGTCCCATGATGGTGAACAAATGTGCCAATGATTTTAAAATCTCATAATGAATGACATAGTTATAGCCCAGACAAGCTCATTTATGGCTATTTTTTACCTTTGAACTCAAAGAGTGACCTTGACCTTGGAGATATTGACGTTATTTTTTCGCGCGACACACCGTCTAATGATGGTTAACAAATGTGCCAAATGATTTTAAAATCTCACAATGAACGACAAAGTTATGGCCCGGACAAGCTTGTTCCGCCCGCCTGCCAGCCAGCCCGCCAGCCAGCCCGCCCGCATTCGCCAATCTAATAACCAGTTTTTTCCTTCGGAAAACCTGGTTAAAAATCCTGTTTTTGAGAACATGAATCATCATGTGTAGTCCAGGGGTTGAAGAATTTTTCCAGAGCCACTCGCCCTGCAGGGCGAGTAGGCCTGACAATCCACTGGCCCTTCACTTTAATCTACTCGCCCTGCAATAAAAACAAGAGGGCCATGATGGCCCTGAATCGCTCACCTGACTCATTAAGTTCAGATGAAAACTATGACCTCTATTGTCTACACAATGTTTTTCTATGATTTGACCTAGTGACCTAGTTCCTGACTCTAGATGACCCAAATACAATCCCAATCCAGATTTCATCAAGATAAACATTCTGACCACAGTTCATAAATATTGGATGAAAACTGTGACCTCTATTGTCAACACAAGGTTTTTCTATTTATTTGACCTAGATTTTTACCCCAGATGACCCAAATACTATCCCACCCAGATTTCATCAAGAATTCTGACCAAATTTCATAAAGGTTGGATGAAAACTGTGATCTCTAATGTCTACACAAGGTTTTTCTATTATTTGACCTAGTGACCTAGTTTTTGACCCCAGATGACCCAAATAAAAACCCAACCCAGATTTCATCAAGATTAACATTCTGACCAAATTTCATAAAGATTGGATGAAAACTGTGACCTCTATTGTCTACAGAAGGTTGTTCTATTATTTGATCTAGTGACCTTGTTTTTGACCCCAGATGACCCAAATACAATCCCAAACCGGATTTTATCAAGATAAACATTTTGACAAAATTTCATCAAGATTGGATGCAAACTGTGACCTCTACTGTCTACACAAACAAATTGTTGACGGACGGACGCACGGACACACGCAGGCACGCACAACGGACGCAGGACATCACACGATCACATAAGCTCACCGTGTCACTTCTGACTTCATGACAGGTGACCTAAAAATATGTGTCGGAGATAAACATGAACAGTTGTGGTTAAAATCCCATAGAAACAAGGGCTGTTTGTAAAACATGCATGCCCCCCTATATGGGCTATAAGTTGTAGTAGCAGCCATTGTGTGAATACATTTTTTGTCACTGTGAATGGTGGTGGTGGTGGTGGTGGTGGTGGTGTAGTAGTAGTAGTAGTAGTAGTAGTAATAGTAGTTGTAGTAGTAGTAGTAGTAGTAGTAGTAGAAGTTGTAGTAGTAGTAGTAGTAGTAGTAGTAGTAGTAGAAGTAGTAGTAGTAGTAGTAGTAGTAGTAGTAGTAGTAGTGGTTGTAGTAGTAGTAGTAGTGGTAGTAGTGGTAAAAGTAGTAGTAGTAGTGGCAGTAGTAGTAGAAGTAGTAGTGGTGGTGGTAGTAGCAGTAGCAGAAGCAGTAGCAGCATTACAAGACCAATACTTAAGAATGATCAAATGGGAAAAGGTAACCTAGCACTGGCAGTAAATATAGGGCTCATTTACAGGTCAGATTTGGAATCTCTGCTGTAAAATGAGATTTTGAATGAATTAAAGGGAAGCAAATCTGTAATAAAAAGAACATGCATAAACCGTAGTTGTTTCCCTTGTTTGAACCATGCTAAATCCTTACAAGTTTGGAAAGAATTGGATGAAAAATTTGGACTTTATTGCATAAACACCATTTTCTCAATTCAAGGGGAGGTAATTCTGTACTTCATGGACCAATAATGCTCATTTTTTGTAGGGTTCGTGTCCTCATTGATATAAAGACACTGTGCAGATTTGGAAAGGATCGGACAAAAAATGTGGAAGATTTTTGAAAGTTTTCACAAAATAGGCAAAAACGAATAAACATGCAAAGTTCAACGAGCTCCTGCGGCCATGTTTTTTGACGAATCAAATTTCTTTGAACAACTTTTTCAGGGGAGCCTTCAAAGGTCATCCATGTGAAATTTTTTGAAAATCTGATGAGCGGTTTCTGACAAGAAGATTTTTTAAGGTTTTTACCATATATGGTCATGGCGGCCATCTTGGTTATGTGATCAAATTTTTTTTAACAATTCTTTTGTCCCATGACCTAGGGATGCTCCACATGAAATTTAGTTGAAATTGGCTCAATGGTTTAGTAGAAGATGTTTACAAATTGTTTACAGACAGACGGACGGACGCCGAACGCTGAGTGATCACAATAGCTCACCCCGAGCTATCGCTCATGTGAGCTAAAAATAGATATGTATATTTATAGTCATGATCAACCAGAACCTTTTAAACCTACTTAACATAGTGATACTAAACTGCAAACAAATTAACTACATTATCTGATGGATTATATTTTACTTTCCTTACGTTTTCTGCACCTCTGTCCTTTTCTCAATTCTTTCCGCTTCTCGTTTTGACGACCTTTATAATTCTTTCTGTTACCTGTCGCCACCACCTTGCAGATATTTCAAAACAGAACCCTTTTCCATTTTAATATTTCAGACCAACTTTTACTGAAAGACACGCTTGCTTGACAAACGGTTACAATATGGCAAATTTTGCCTAAGGCTTCTGATCACGAAATTCGAATTATTCCGTTTATTAATAATTATTTTTTCTGTTTATTTTTAAGTAAATATAAAAAGTATTATAATTAACTAGTGATGTATTATTGTTTTATTGATATTTACATAAAAATTCATGGAATGACCAATATATTTAACAGTTTTATTCACTTTTAATCGATTAGCTAAGAGCACTGACAACGACGAAAAGAGCGCAGCGGATTTCGAGAATTATTTTTACTGTGCCCCTGACGTCATTTTTCATTGTTAAAACGAAAGTGCAGTTTCTTTGTGTAATAAACGTATTTTTTGTTCGTTCGAAAAATTGTTCGCAATTTGTATTGATGTGGAAGGAGTTCTGGAACTGAATTTATATTTCTCAACTTGAAAAACAGCACTTGCCCGGTCGGTCAAGTATTTAACAAATTTTTGCTCGCCCGACCATCAACTTCACTCGCATATGCCAGCTGTCGAGTGGATTCTTCATCCCCTGTAGTCTATGGCAAAATTTAAGATACACCGTAAACTAGCTACCTAAAACAATGATCTCATACGTGACAAACAACCTTGCGACGCTTACTAAGCTGTTTAACTTCAAAATACTGCCGATTCGGAAGCCATTGAAGATGAAAGCATATTGCATATCATTTCCTGGCGACATATTTTTAGTTCCTCTTCAATCCCTTGAGAAATTAAGAAAGTAAATTTAGACAAACTAATTTAAAGAGTATCCAATATACCCAGCACCGCTGGGGTATAACGCCAGATATTCTTAGAATGTACATGTCAGACTTAAGCAACCACTGGGAGACAACAACGCCTTCCAAGGTTGGTAATAAGTCTCTTTACTTTATGGCTGATGAAGACACCAATCATTGAATGATTGGTTACAGCCAAAATTAAGAAAATAAGGGGTGGATCCGATACATTCTTAATAAAGAATTCAGTTGAATCAGACACCTTTCTCCATGTATGTGTGTGAACATAAAACCCTGTATATGTATACATTTATAGTGAATAAGGTCTTCTTTTTTATATTTTGTCTGGCAAACATAAGTGCAGCGATTTTTTTTCTTCTTTAAGGTTTCCCTATGTAGCTCTATGGCTTGAATCTAAATACATATTGATAACATGCTAACACTAAGTTATCAATCATCAAGTACACCAATGACTTTGTGAAGACTTCACGACCCAAAATTTCCCAATGTCAGGGTTTTAAATAACATATGAAATGAATAAAGTTTTAATAATAGAAAGGAATCATGGTTGTATAACTTATGTTTCAACAAGGGACAATGGACAAACGCAATCACAAAAGCTCACCATGAAAATAGTCCTACATCTGTTATGTTAACAAACATATAGAGTCCTATAATTTTTCTTTCAGTAGTTTTTTGTTCAGTGTCTCACAGGACAGAAAAGGTTTTCTAAAAAAATATTCAGGACAAACACAAATTTTTGGAGCAAAAGGCTTTAGTGGTCATGCTTATAAATATCCCAGAGACAGTACTGAGTGTAGTTGAACAAGTATGCAATATGTATGATTTCTAAATGCAGCTCTAAAATACTAAAAACTTGCAATAATATACCAATATCAGATGTTTTAAGTGACAATCAGCAATGTAATTATGTCCGCCCGTCACTTAAGCCTCATCATATAACAGTTATTATTAAATCATGAACAATCAACATCATGTTCCTTTTTAAAGTGCTCTTAAGAAATGGCGTTCTTAAAGATTACATGGTTATCATAGTAAAGATTCAAAATGTCATGCAAAGAGAGTTAACCCCCTTTTACCTTCCCATTTCCAGCTCATTCCCCATCAGAATCATTGACCTCCGTAGATTTGCTTTTACAGTCTGCAGGCATATCAAACTCCACATCCCCCAGAATACTTGGCTCGCAGCGCTTTATTATCCAGCTCTCCCTAACAATACAGATACTGAAATCAATTATATCTAAACAATTTCATTTCTTTCTTGGCTATGATGCTTCATTCCAGTACTATTGTAATGGACAACCCAAAATGCTAATATCAGATGTTTACATTCCACTTGCTCGCTTGAATTTTCATATTAAATTTTGCTCTATAAGATCACATTTTCAGATCAGTCAACACCTTTATTTTGTGAAAAGTACTTGTCAGGAAGTGATGCTTTATATTATGTGTTAAATCATCATACTATTGTTAACATATCATTTAATTTGGGAAAGTTTTACATTGAAAATATTTTAACCACTTGATCTTCACAAAAAATTCATTAATCGTGTCTTGGTAGGAGAAGGTGAAAGACAGAAACCCAAGGCCGACTACAAAGTGAGCAATTGCATCCTGGTCCTTTGATGTGGTTGCCATGAAATCCAAGCGACTTAACTGATTTTTTACACCCCTTATTTCAATATCCATGTACAATGGCACAATAAAATGCCAATATGATTGAAGCACATGTTTTAAGTGACAATCAGCAATATAATTATGTCTGCCTGTCACTTTAGCCTCATCATGCAATCACATGCATAGATTTGTTGTGCCCTATTGGAAATTTGCATTATGAAATCATGTGATTGTTTATTATTAGTCTTTTGAATAGCTCTGTACTTAATTGTACAAACCCATCTTAAATACTTGTACTTGCATTGTTGCTAAAATGTTCAGTTTCAGTGCTTACTGTATTTTCCACTTACAGATAATGCACTTTCGGAACAAAATTGACTCAACTCATTACTTTTGTAATTATTTGGACAGCCATTGGGAAGTTTGTAATTGTTCCTTGAATCAGGGAATGTGCCGCTTACCAGAACTTTTAAAATTAAAACAATTGAGGATTCTGTTCCAATTTTCAAATGACAACAACAACTTTTACAGTGGCTTTGGGGACTGAAATATGGAGACATCATATTGCCACATTAGAATATGCATATACTTTTAACTGTATACACAAGAGTGCAGTGGCTATAGTATATTTCGAGATAAAATGTTTCGTGATTTAACACAGTCATTAGGTAAAGCAATTTTCTTTGAAAACACATGGATAATGCAGCAAAAGGTTGGGGACTTAAAAAAGTCCAATTATTTCAGCAACGGCGGCCAATTGTATAAATCTGGATAACTCTTATCCAGAGGATAACTTTTCGTTATCTTCCATTTTATGATAAGATAACCAAAAATTATAAGCTGGATAAGAGTTATCCAGATTTACACAATTGGCTGCAGATGAAAAGCATGTTGCAACACACACTGCATACAAATGTGTAGTGGCAAACACATTAACTTTCTATCATGCATTATAGATCACTTTCTCAGACAAATGCCTCATGTGGCATCAATAATTGAATCTCATCAATCTCTGGGTAACAAAAACTGTTTCCATGAGAAAGACCAATAACAAATCAGCCTCGTCATCGTGTCATCACCAAAAGTTATTTGTTAAATCCTTAGATATTTCAATTGCCAATGCACATTAACAGGTTAATATTAATCGCGTTAAAATACAACAGTTTGGATCTAAAATCTAAATTTGTAAGTGCTTTCAGTTCGGCGAGTGAAATGTATGTCATCATAGACAAACTACGACATTTCAATCATCATCAAGCATTTACATTTCTATTAAATGGTTTGTTAATCATTGGAATTCAAAAGAGTTAATATTACATTTCATGAAATGCACATTAGTTAAGAGCTTTCAGTTCGGCGAGTGAAATAGATGTCATCATAGACAAACTACGACATTTCAATCATCATCAAGCATTTACATTTTTATTGGTTCGTGTAGATTAACTTACATTTTTAAAAGCTCAATTGAAATAAATGTATAAACTTCAAAGAGGCTACTTTTGATAAATTCTTAAGGCGTGGGGAGACTGTGCAAAACTTTGCACAATAAAATAACTTAACACCATGTGCTATTTGACTCAGAGTATTAAATAAATATTACACTTTATAAACATATATTACTAAAATATTCAATTGTTACCAGTTCTAGCATTAAAACATATCTGTACAAAGTATCTGGGTAATGTTTACTTTCATGAATTTTTGAGAATAACATTGCAATTCTCGTATTATTTTTACAGGCACTTTCTAAACAAGGGCTGTTTGTAAAACATGCATGCCCCCCATATGGGCTGTCCGTTGTAGTGGCAGCCATTGTGTGAATACGATTTTTGTCACTGTGACCTTGACCTTTGACCTAGTGACCTGAAAATCAATAGGGGTCATCTGCGAGTCACGATCAATGTACCTATGAAGTGTCATGATCCTAGGCAAAAGCGTTCTTGAGTTATCATCCGAAAATCATTTTACTATTCCGGGTCACCGTGACCTTGACCTTGTGACCTCAAAATCAATAGGGGTCATCTACGAGTCATGATCAATCTACCTATGAAGTTTCATGATCCTAGGCGTATGCGTTCTTGAGTTATCATCCGAAAACCATTTTACTATTTCGGGTCACCGTGACCTTGACCTATGACCCAGTGACCTCAAAATCAATAGGGGTCATCTGCGAGTCATGATCAATCTACCCATGAAGTTTCATGATCCTAGGTGTATGCGTTCTTGAGTTATCATCCGGAAACCATTTTACTATTTCGGGTCACTGTGACCTAGACCTTTGACTTAGTGACCTCAAAATCAAAAGTTGTCATCTGCAAGTCATGATCAATCTACCCATGAAGTTTCATGATCCTAGGCATATGCGTTCTTGAGTTATCATCCGGAAACCATTTTACTATTTCGGGTCACTGTGACCTTGACCTAGTGACCTAAAAATCAATAGGGGTCATCTGCAAGTCATGATCAATGTACCTATGAAGTTTCATGATCTTAGCCTCAAGCGTGCTTGAGTTATCATCCGGAAACCACCTGGTGGACGGACCGACCGACATGTGCAAAGCAATATACCCCCTCTTCTTCGAAGGGGGGCATAAAAAGGAACAAGAGCACCGCCTTGCGGGTGCAGACCGCTCATCTATTTTCTTTTTAAAGGTGAAGGGACTCTCATTTTCAATCACAAAGGAGGGAGGGGTGGAGTGAAGAGCGGTGCATTGTGTGGGGGTGTGGACATTTATTACATTTTCTTCCAAAAATGCGAAAAAAAGGGAAAAAAAAAATCGGGGGGGGGGGGGGGGGGTGGGGGGGGTGGGGGGGGGGATTCTTGGGTGCGATGGTTGGACGGTATTTCAAACATAAAATAATAAAAATAAATATTTGTGTTTTTTAACCGTTTCATAAAAAAAAATGGGGGGGGGGGGTGAGGGTGGGGGGGTATAGTGTGAGGGTGTGGTGGTAATTTGTGAGATGATCTTAAAAAAAAAAAAAAAAAAAAAAAAAAAAAAATAGGGGGGGGGGGGGGGATTCGGGTGGGGGGAGGGGGGGGGTGGGGGGGGATTCTTGGGTGCGATGGTTGGACGGTATTTCAAACATAAAATAATCAAAATAAATAATTTGTTTTTTAACCGTTTAAAAAAAATTGGGGAGGGGGTGGGGTGGGGGGGGGTATAGTGTGAGGGTGTGGTGGTCATTTGTGAGATGATCTTAAAAAAAAAAAAAAAAAAAAAAAAAAAAAAAAAAAAAATTGGGGGGGGGGGGGGGGGGGGGGGGGGGGGTTGGGGGGGGGGGGGGGGGCACGGGCGATGGTTTGGGTGGAGTCTATTGTGGTATGTCAGGTAAGAGTAGTTTTGTCAAAGTATCAATCAAATCTAATCATAAATAAAGAAGTTATGGCAATTTTAGAGAAATTTAATAATTTGACCTTGAGAGTCAAGGTCATTCAAAGGTCAAGGTAAAATTCAACTTGCCAGGTACAGTAACCTCATGATAGCATGAAAGTATTTGAAGTTTGAAAGCAATAGCCTTGATACTTAAGAAGTAAAGTGGATCGAAACACAAAATTTAACCATATATTCAAAGTTACTAAGTCTAAAAAGGGCCATAATTCCGTAAAAATGACATCCAGAGTTATGCAACTTGTCCTTTTACTGTACCCTTATGATAGTTTGCGAGTGTTCCAAGTATGATAGCAATATCTATGATACTTTAGGGGTAAAGTGGACCAAAACACAAAACTTAACCAAACTTTCAATTTTCTAAGTATAAAGGGCCCATAATTCCGTCCAAATGCCAGTCAGAGTTACATAACTTTGCCTGCACAGTCCCCTTACGGTAGTTAGTAAGTGTTGCAAGTATGAAAGCAATAGCTTTGATACTTAAGGAATAAAATGGACCTTAACACAAAACTTAACCAAAATTTTCAATTTTCTAAGTATAAAAAGGGCACATAATTCTTTCAAAATGCACGCCAGAGTTATCTAACTTTGCGTGCCCAGTCCCCTCATGATAGTAAGTAAGTGTACCAAGTTTGAATGCAATAGCATTGATACTTTCTGAAAAAAGTGGACCTAAACGCAAAACTTAACCAAAATTTTCAATTTTCTAAGTATAAAAAGGGCACATAATTCAGTCAAAATGCACGCCAGAGTTATCTAACTTTGCCTGCCCAGTCCCCTCATGATAGTTAGTAAGTGTACCAAGTTTGAATGCAATAGCATTGATACTTTCTGAGAAAAGTGGACCTAAACGCAAAACTTAACCGGACGCCGACGCCGACGCCGACGCCAAGGTGATGACAATAGCTCATAATTTTTTTTCAAAAAATAGATGAGCTAAAAAAATCGCTGACATTATAATGCCATCAGTTCGGTAGGTGATATTTTGTGTCATCATAGCAAACACTATGCACCATTTTGTCCTCATCTGGCAACTGAATTGTGAATCTATATACATGTAGAATAATTATTGCAGCTAAAACAACTGCATGCAATCCGAGACTTACAATGAAGGGCCCATAAGGGAAATGTGTCCCACACTTGCACTGAGGAGCTTATAAGATTATGTTGTGTTTACATTATTTATGTTATACAGAGCAAGAACTAAACCACTCCCAGTATTAGAAGTCCTGCCAAGATTTGAACTTGGACCTCCTTTCAGGGTGAAAGGCGTTCTACCATTAAACTACAGGGACTGGTCAAACTGGAAAGAAGACAAAAAGTAGGAAGAAATGACAGATATTTAAAACCTGAACAGCCTACGAGTAACTCCCAGTCTGTTCAGGTTGTATGCCGTTTGCTGCTCATCAGTATCTTAGGGATGGAAATGAAGCTCTTAAAACTTGAGGTATTTAATAAAATGTAACTTTCTAAGGGACTACAAATGCGTTAAAATATTAATCTAAGTGGTAAAGGGTTAATTTGACACTTAACTTCTAAGTGTACTGTCACCTTGACCCTTCAGATAGAGACCGTAGATGCGTGACACACAAGTCTCCTCCTGCCAGTCAATTTTGGTAAATTGTTTAAGCTTGTGCAATCTTGAGAAATCAAAATTAAAATGATCTGCATCTATTTCTGTTAATTTAGAACATAACCAATTTGGTATGTTTCACCAAAAGAAATAACCATAATTAAAGAAATTTAGGTAATTACATCCTAGATTCCATCTCGACAGCCTTGAGGGCTAGTGGAAAAAGCTTGAAAACAGCGGCGCAGAAGGGGACATGGTGTTTCTGACAAACACATTTCTTGTTTTAATTTGCATGTATGTCCTTTATTTTACGCACATAATTTTTTTAATTGTATAATGAAAATCAAACAATACAACTTCGGCTACAAATGCTAAAATGCAAACAACATAATATGCAATTATCGAATAAGAAGAGATGCGGATGCGTTGAACACACATAACCCACTTTACGCGGCATTGAAAGGTAAAAACATTTCTATATTAAGCCAATTTGAGTTTCAAAAATTATAACAGAATGAACAAAGGAACACGCCATTTTTGTGAGTGATAAGACGCGATAAGCGGCCCAACCAAAAATAAGTTAATAACACTTAAAAATAAACATTGTGTAGTTCTTCAATTTGTTACTCCTATGCATTTACGCAGGAAAATACAATATATAGCATACATTTACAAAATTTTCTAAATAATTTGTGTAGTACATTTTATTACGAAACTGACATGTTATCGATGCAAGCGATTTCAAATTTGATATAACTTTTGTTTGTACAGAGCAGTTCGAGCAGTATAACATTTTTTACATACTCTAAATCATTTTAACTACTTAAGGCGATTTGGTTAACCGGTTACGGAAAAATATTAACCGGTTAATATTTTTTTTAACCTCTTGCAACCCTAGTATTTACTACTTACATTATAAATTGTGGTTTGTTTCTGATGTTTTAATGTTGGAACTGTGTTGTGCATTGTAAACATGAAATAAACAATAATTGACAAATACAAAATAAGCAGAGTTAATTGCCAATTAAGCCATTATGCACACGAGAACCAAACACGCGATAATTTTTTTGTAGCCACAGTTATGTCTCAGATGTAAATGAAGATATCCACATTGTCTTTCAGAATGTGAACAGCAAGGTAATCATCATAGACATACCAGACCAGGGTAGGAAAAGACTGCTTTGTTGACAGATTGAATAGATCATATGATTTTTACTTTAGTACTACCGACCATTAAAGAGACTTTGAAAGTATTGCAACAATACAATACAAAAGTAAGGTACTTGTGAAAACCCCTTAACAAAATGGCATTAAT
This sequence comes from Dreissena polymorpha, assembly GCF_020536995.1. Taxonomy (NCBI): domain Eukaryota; kingdom Metazoa; phylum Mollusca; class Bivalvia; order Myida; family Dreissenidae; genus Dreissena; species Dreissena polymorpha. The sequence continues at coordinate 95,848,535 of NC_068355.1, read as the reverse complement.
TTAAGTTCATATTATTATTATTTGTATTTTATTTTGATCAAAATCAGACCATTGAACATGCACAGAAACAAAGTACCTGACAGACTTGCATGGAGCAGCATCCTCTACTACTAATCTTTATGATGAAGTGTCACCAACTACCCGGTACTTGTCTTGATATTGCGTTTCGTGACCCGTATCTTTATCATTAAACAGAGCACAACAACCACTCTAAACAAGACAATATAGTTCCCTACCGGCTCCACCATTGTCAGAAATTCCACCATTGTCAGATTATCTTTTATTTGTTGCCATAGCAACCAGAATTTTTGACGTAGGAACAAAATGAAATGACGTGCATATTGCCATCTATCCATGTTTCAAGTTTCATGAAAAAATATTAAGAACTTGTAAAGTTATAGCAGGATCCAGAAAACCACCATTTTCAGCAGTATTTCTAGTCTATTTGTTGTCATAGCAACCAGAATTTTTGATGTAGGAACAAAATGAAATGACGTGCAAAATGTCCATATTGCCATCTATCAATGTTTCAAGTTTCATGAAAAAATATTAAGAACTTTTAAAGTTATTGCAGGATCCAGAAAAGTGTGACTGACAGACAGACCGGTAGGGAACACAAAAGGCATTCTTCGCATGGGACAGAAGTGAATACAATGCAGCTCAGAGATCTTGGTGGTAAGTGACATCACAAATGTCAGCCAACAATTGCATCACCATTTTCTGCGCATATGTTCAGTTTCTAGTCAGGTGTCTGAAGAAATTACACTGTAACTCCAATATAGCGCGGTCAGTGGGGTCCAAGCCGCGAAACAGCGTTATAACAGATCCGCGTTATAAGTTTTGAGCTCATTTACTGCAGGGCGCTATAAAAAACAGGTATAGAATAGCCTATAATATAGGTCATGTATATTGCCATGCTGTGTTGACGCAAATACATGCATATAAACCGAATCGTATCGATAACAGTATACATACCGCTTTTCTTATGTGCACATTTATCCAATAATCCAATAAAATTGCAACATCACTTAAAAAATAATAATCTTGTACATTAATGCCGATATATGTTTAAGAAATTCGTAAACACAACCGTACGCATATATGCCATTTTCAGAAGTGTTAAGAGTACAGTGCATTATGGGGCAGAGCTTTCATTGGACGAGCGACTTTAAATTTAGATTGAATGCAATACGACTCATGTACAAAAAATTGTTTTATTGCGTTATACGCATGCAAAAAACGTGTTTCCCGGGGACTTTCTGATACCGCGTGATAATGAAAGTGAAACTCTGTTAACAATTACCGGTACACTGCGATCGCATGTAAATAAATCGTCTGCATTATTTAATTTCTTAAACACGAACTGAAAGATTAAATGACATAATACTAGAATGATAATGGAATGACGGAAAAAGTTGTTTTATACTGTGCGCAGTATATTTCACAGCCGCTCATTTTATATAGTCAAACTACAACCATATCAAAGTAAGAATGTTTCAATCGTTTTGAATTTCTTAAATTGTATAACTATCCCGCTTGCACTTAACTTATGGAAATTATCGCACTGGACCGCTCTGATGAGGAATACATGTAATAAACACGGACACGTTAGTTTTACACACCTTTGTTGACATTATACATTAGATTTACACAAATTAGCTGTCGGTGTTGTTTAACCTCGAGGCGATTAAAATTGGTTCAACGGAAGGTTGAATAACGCAATCAACATGTGATTGCTGCCATCTTTGAATTGTCTGAAAATACATGAAGTTGCATAATACAGATTTGAATCAGACATCAAATGGAAGGTTGGAGAAAAAATGGGATCCAAGCACCCCCCGCGTTATATTGGATTCAGCGTTATAACGGAGCGCGTTATATTGGAGTTACAGTGTACCCATTTTTATTCTGCCATAATCACTCCCAATAAAGGTGAAACACTTAACACTAACTTGAATTTCAAGCAAACAAGTTAACTGTGTTTCCATAGACTAAGTTGGAAAAACATAACTATAAACATTTATAACTTTGCCAAAGAAGAAATAAAGCAATGCCAATGTGAGAAAATAATTGCAACCTGGTAGAAGTTTGAATAGTAAATTTGTTAAGGCATTAGATAAAAAATTGCAGACTTCAAATTAAAAGAACATAATTATGTGGACTCAGTGCATCAGAAAGACTAATTCATACTAATCAAAACTTTTCATAGAACTTTGTTTGGGCGATTAGTATTTTCATCATACGCACTGATAATGGACTCATTTCAAACATTAGACCTTAACAATACATGTGTTTAAGGCAACAGTCTTAACTCTTTAAGTCTACCTGTAGGGTTGGGATGGAAATAAACGGTTTCCCGCTCGACCCATGTTTACGCCCGGCGATTGAATTTCAAAAGCTGGTAGTCAGTCCAGGCGGATAGCTTTTAGAAAAAGCAATTATTTTTATTAATACACTGCACAGTGGTAGTCATCAATACCCTTGGCTTCTGATGTGAATAGGTCACAGCCAATTAAATTGCGTCTTACTAGACATCGAATACACATACAGTGAATCAGCCAATGATGTCGGATGCTGTATAATTTACTTCAAAAATGGCTGCACCCAGGGTGAAACAAAACTGTTAAAATGTGGCAATTTTAACAAAATGTATAAAAGCATTAGAAAGGATCCCCAATTTTAACTATCCAGATTAAAATGTTTCTTTTATTGGACTTTGCAGGCTATCAATGAAAAATCTTTGAAAACTAACAAAGAGTGTTCAGAGGGTTTCAAAAGGTAGTAGAGTTGCCTTATTTTTTTAGGCTCTACCAGGCTGCATTACAAAGCTTCACACACTATATACATTACATCAGTTACATTTGTGATTGTTATGATAGTATTGGTCTGTTTGATTATCTGCTTGCTAATTATTTGTTACTTGAAAAGGTTTGGTAAGACTGATCCTCATTCACACATTTAAAAGTTAGTAAATGTTTAAGAAGGTTATAGTACATCATAACAAAGGCACACAGACTTAATAGCATTGCTACAAAACTACTTCAGATCTTGGTGGTAAGTGACATCATTATCATCAGCCAAGACAACTTCATCATGTCGAGTATGACTAAGAAGTTAACTTTACAACCATACAAGACAGTAAGCGAAGTGTTAGAAAAAGATAGAACACTTTAGTAGCTCAAAACAAAGAAATTAGTGTTATATTTATTTACTGAAATCAAATACAATGATCTGAAAGTACACAATTTTGAAATTAATAAAAGGCATTATTTTAAAATACAGAACTCAAAGCAATAATAGGCCTTTTCCTGGTGTACCTTCTGGTCTGTTTAATGAACATTTCCCAAAGCAAATTGTAAAAAAGGGCTGTTTGTAAAACATGCATGCCCCCCATATGGGCTGTCCGTTGTACTGGCAGCCATTTTGTGAATAAGACTTTTGTCACTGTGACCTTGACCTTTGACCTAGTGACCTGAAAATCAATAGGGGTCATCTGCAAGTCACAATCAATGTACCTATGAAGTGTCATGATCCTAGGCAAAAGCGTTCTTGAGTTATCATCCGAAAATCATTTCACTATTTCGGGTCACAGTGACCTTGACCTTTGACCTTGTGACCTCAAAATCAATAGGGCTCATCTGCGAGTCATGATCAATCTACCTATGAAGTTTCATGATCCTAGGCATATGCGTTCTTGAATTATCATCCGAAAATCATTTTACTATTTCGGGTCACCGTGACCTTGACCCTTGACCTCAAAATCAATAGGGGTCATCTGCGAGTCATGATCAATCTACCCATGAAGTTTCATGATCCTAGGCCAGGTTTTTTTTCCACTTTTTGGGAAGATAGCCCATGGCTTTGGAATTGGGATTTTTATTGGTATTTTCATGAAATTGGGAAAATAAATTCATTAGCCTTTTTTTCCACACGAAAAGTCCACTGATTAGGGAAATACTAAATTTGATTTAACTCTTTATAATCATTCAAATTTAAAGAAAAAAATCACATAATACTTAGTTAGATGTAATTGAATTAAAATTGAGATAAAATACGCATAAGACTTCTTTCTAAAAAAAAAAAAAAAAAAATTGTTTTTTTTTTGTTTGTTTTTTAAATTTGGAATTTTTTGCCACATTTTGGGAAAAAAGTATACTTTTTGGGATTGGGAACATAGCCGAATTTCGGCTATAAAATCGCAACCATTACAATTAACATTCAAATATGAATGGTCAAATTCAGTTTTGTTTTCTCCACATAAGTGTTTCCGAGAGATTCCCATTGTATTGTCATCATAAATTGACCAAAAGTAATACATTTTTTGAAGTGCATGTGTTCAAAGTAACACTACAACAGTTGAAAGTTATGATATAGAAATATGACAATAAACTGTCTTACCTCAGGTTTTTTTTTCCACTTTTTGGGAAGATAGCCCATGGCTTTGGAATTGGGAATTTTATCGGCATTTTCATGAAATTGGGAAAATTAATTCATTAGCCTTTTTTTCCACACGAAAAGTCCACTAATTAGGGAAATACTAAATTTGATATAACACTTTATAATCATTAAAATTAAAAGAACAAAATCATCAGTGATTTTTTTTGCTTTAATTTGTTACAGCCTATGCCTTTTGAATTGGAAAATTAGCGCGATAAACCGTGAAATTGGGAAAAATAGCGCGATAAACCATAAAATTGGGAAAAATGAAGCATTATAAATAGGATAATAAGTAACAGAAGTGATATTGTTTTCAAGTGCATGTTCAAGGAGTTTTCTAGAAAAGGAGTCTGGTCAATTTTTTTTTTTTATCAATAAAAGTGGCAAGTTTGGGAATGATTTATGGACAAAAATGACTAAATTCAAATTCAAGTTATATATTTTGTAAGATGTTTAAAAAATAAAGTCGAGACCTAGATTTAAGAAATCATAATTAAGTTATATGAGACTTCTTTCTAAAAAAAAAAAAAAAAAAATTTTTGTTTTTGTTTTTAGAAGTTGGGTTTTTTTTGGGAAATTTTGGTCAGAACTTTGGGAAAAAACATGTATTTTTGCAATTGGGAAGCAGCCGAAATTCGGCTGTAAATTTGAGCACAAAAAATCACTGATCATAAAATACTTTGTTAGATGTAATTGAATTAAAATTGAGATAAAATACGCATAAGACCATAAGACACTTTTTTTTTTGGAAATTGGGAATTTTTTGCCACATTTTGGGAAAAAAGTATACTTTTTGGGATTGGGAACAATCGGGCCAAAAAAAAACCTGTACCTAGTTTTTTTTTAGCGTCTGTGAAATTTGGCCAGATCTTTAAAATACAATGTTAAACAAAATGCACATCAAGCAACATAGTGTTAAGCAACAAGAGTTGCAAAACTTATGAAAGATTCACCTTGTACTAAATCTAGTCTCGTCAACAGTTTCAATCTGATAGCACAAATCATACGATTTTTACTTGCGCTACTTACATAAATAATGGAATTTCTATAGAAGCCAAATATCTATTCACCAGCCCAGTCATGCCTTTCGCATGATTTCTGTTCATTTGTTCATGTTAGGAAATTAAATCAATGAGCTCAGATGTCTGGTGTAATCTTTTTGTACAAGTCTATGTACATCATACGAACGAGACAATGTCTCATCATTGCTCAAAATTAATCCATTATCTTTTCACAAATGGGCAGTTTCCTTCATTAAGAAGTACCAGAAAACATCACTTTCCCAATTAGGAAAAATAAATAAATTCCCAATTGCTATCAACAAAATTACAAATTGAAGGTTTCCAAAAAATATTGGGATGTTATAGTCATTAATAAACATAGATTAAAAATATTTACAAAAACAAGAGCACCGCATAACGGGTGCCAACGCTCGGCTGCAGGTGCAGTTTTGAAAAAATTAACATTTTCAGATTATTTTTTTCAGAGTGACCTGTGACCTAAAGACCCAAAAATGGGTGTGGCGTGTAGAGCTCATCAATGTGCATCAACATATGAAGTTTCAAAGTTGTAGGTGCAAGCACTTCGATTTAAGAGCCAATGTTTAAAAGGTTAACACAATTTTAACGTTTTAGCACATCGCGGACGGGGGACAACACAACACGACGAGCTGAGTATGACAATACCTCAGGTTTTCTCTGAAAACAGCCGAGCTAATGAGAGATGTGTTTGTCAGAAACGCAATGCCCCCTTCTGCACTGCTTTGAGGCCATATATTTGACCTTGAAGGGTGACCTTGACCTTTCACCACTCAAAATGTGCAGCTCCATGAGATACACACGCATGCCAAAAATCAAGTTGCTATCTTCAATATTGCAAAAGTTTTGACCAATGTTTAAGTTTTTTGGAAAGACAGACCGACTGACAGACAGTTCAAAAACTATATGCCACCCATTGGTGGCACAAAAAACATTAACACATATTGAGGGTTTTTCGTACCAACCAGGGCAGATACCGAGACCAAGAGATAATTTTAGTAAACGTATTTACAATCAGTTCGGTAGGTGATATTTTGTGCCATCATAGCCAACACTATGCACCATTTTGTCCTCATTTTGCATGTAAACCCTTTCAGGTGGATAAAAACTATAAGCTTAAATAAAAAAGAAATTAAAGTTTAAACAATTGGTGTCTTAAAATTAACTTTGATTATTTCATTTTTAACCATGGTGCGCTTAACATGAAAAACCTGAATATATCTCGTTTTAACCAGCAACATACATTTCAGTTGCAAACAGGATTTTTTCCTCTTTCAGGTTAAATGCCACCACTGCCATGAGGCAATTTAATTTTTTTTTATTTTCGAGTATAGGTTGCTTTTGAAACTAAGACTAATTGAAATCACATTGTGTGATTAACAGTCCCAAGCGAAGTCATCACTTATCGATACTACAGTTCGTTGCCCTGTTCCGACGTTTCACCGGTTCCGATGGAGTCCGAATGTTTTTCCGGTAAATAGCGGCGGCCACAAATCGAAAGTGGTTTAGTTTTATTCGCACACGTGCCATTGTTGAACAAGCAGTACAAGATCGATGAAATCTTTATCCTAGGTAACAAAATCCCAACATACTTTATGGCAGGTTTACTTGTATTTACTTAGTGGAGAATCGGGAAAATGGCGTTTTGAATAATGAGTTTCATGTCAAATTTTTCTTAGGCATGGCAGGTAAAATTTTATAGTGCAGAAGTTATTGCACAGGTACAGACAACATATGTTAAAAATATGATGTAAATCAATATATGTTCTCTGAATGAAATTATAACAAAAATAAATGGATAACTTTTGACCAGTTCCGATGGATTTGACGTTTAATTGAGTGATGGGTGTCCTTAGGGGCAATTAGCAAATTCCTGCAATTTTACAATTTATGATCAATTTACAACTCTTGTTTTGTTGTATTCTCAGTTGCTCAGACTCCAGTAATATTTCAGTAACCTATCTATGTTCGTCTGTCTGTCTGTCTGTCCATATTTTGATATGAAAGAGATCATTGAAATATTTCCAACACATGGCGGTATATATGTTGATATAGACTCTTAGTATGGCGCAAACAATAAATATTGACTGTAAGCAGGCATTAACATCCGATATCACCATGCTTTTTTAATCATTTTCTGTTTCTCTTTTATTAAATTTATTCTTTTTTTTTCAACAGGAACATGGGAAAATTTAGGCTTTCTAGCAGTGGGTCAGACTGCAGGACTCCATGTAAATGTAAATGCAGTTCCAGGAAGCAAGCTCAACATTTGAGCCCAGCACAGAAAAATGCTACAAAAATATCTTTGAAATATAAGAGGGGATACAGAAAATCACCTGGTAAATTGATTCGAGTGAAAGAGGCCTTAGCAGATGTAGGAAGAGGTATTCCTATTACAAGAGCTGCTAGGAACCATGATTTGTCAGAAAGTTTCTTGAGGCGTAGACTGAGTGGTGAAGTATCTTTAGACAGTAGGAATGGGCCTCAGCCAATATTCAGTAAAAAAGAGGAAGAAGAGCTGGCAATGTGGTTATCAGAGTAGTCCAAAAGAGGAATGGGCCTTGGTGTTGGTGAATTTTTGGACTTTGTCCAAGGTATCTTAAAAAAAGACAAGCGTAAAAACAAGTTCAAAAATGATAGACCTAGTAACACATGGCACTACAACTTTATGGCCAGAAATTCTCATGTAGTTGAGATACGGAAAGAGTCATCTTTAGAAAATTCACGTGCTAAGGTAACCAGTGAAGAACTTTGATAGATGGTTTGCCAATTAATACAAGTTTGTTTCAGAACTTACTCTTTTGTTTGTGATGTTAATACTGATTGCACCAGTAGTTCAGGTGTTGATGACATTGTGCCACCATCTGTTAGGGAGGCCCTTGTGTTCTCTTCTTGTAGTTAAAGTAAGAAAAGGAAAACAAGTTCTGATACTTTGCCAGACTGCTTAACTTCATCAGAAAGCATTAGAACGTCAGCTTTGAGAGTCCGTAAGACTATTTGCAAGAAAAGAGCAGGCAGCTAAGAAAAAGTTTCTTCAAGAAAAAGTAAAGGCTCAGAACAAAGAAAAAAGTGTAAATCTAAAAAAGTCTTGAAGTAAGGCCTTTGCCACCTAAGGGAAACCGCATACTGCTTGTTCTAAAGGTAAAGCGCCTGTTTCATGTAGGGGTAAAGCTAAAAAAGTATTAATATTTGATGCTTCATGTAACACAAAATCAGATCATTGCGCTGTTTGTAAGAACATTTCAGATGATCCAGATGGTTGGGTTCAATGTGATATATGCGACAGTTGGATCCATGTTTCTTGTATTCCCGAAGACCATGACTATGATAAGGTTGCTTTAACCTCTTAAGGGGAAGAATTTTTTTGCCATTTGTGTGTCTATTAAATAAAATAAATTATGCACTGTTGTAACTTTTCTGGAATAGTTTACTGCGACATTGTACAATATACACTAACTCTTGTATTCTTAAGATATTGTAAATGTGTATCCATAGTTGTGTTAAATTTTCAGCTGGAATGCTTGTGTCATAAATGGGCCTACTTTGTATTATGTAGCTACATGTAATTATTGTAATAACGATAAAAAAACAACATAAAGTCATAGTAATGGTTCATATGTTGTATTATTAAAAGACTATGCACATAATTATATGTAAAAATGTACTTTTTGTTTTGCGTCATTTTATTTTACATCTTTTGTATCTCCATTGCCTCCTTCTCGAGCATACTATCTATGGCATCAGAGATGATATTAAAGTCATTCTCTGCACAGGTGATGATGTAGTCACATGGAATGACCACACCCCCACCTGTTGCTTCTGGGGCTGGCCAGGGTGCAAAGCTAGGGCAGGGCTCTCCAGTGGCTAAAGCAGTGATTTTACCCTCCAATTCAATGATTTTTCTGAATGCACCAGCTAGTCCTCATGGCACATGGCCTATGGGCAATCCTGCAATGTCACACAATCTTAAGAAACGACTTTGGTCTGTTACATTATGTCTCATTTCTGGAGGAAAGTCCTCAATAGGTGGAATCCACACTAATGCTGCGTTTTCATTAGGGCTGTCACGATTCACCGGTATACCGGTATATCGCGGTGCATGTCGTGAAAAAAATCGCACCGCGGTACGGCGTTGCCGTACCGGTTTTTTTAATATTATTATATTAGCACAGATATAAATACATTACATAATTATTTTGATATAGATATCGTTTTGAAAAATGTAGAAGCGATTCAAAAGGGCTAAATAAATAATCCGTTAATATCCAGGTCAAGCAAGCGCTTCCACTTGTAACTTTCACGTTTAAAATACGGCGATGTATGGGTCCGTACCTTTTTTGGAATTAGGGACAGATTTCATTTGCAAATAAGTTCATAATTATCAAAAAGATGTTTATTCTATTTCTTATTTTCTTTCTTTAGTATACGATCGTTCAAAGCATGGCACTTCCGAATCATGTTATCTTAAGATTCTGAATAAGTCGAGGAAGAGTCAGAACGATACGGATTTTCAATACTGGGCCCGCTGACTCCGCATTTTGAACATGCCCTTGAAGCGTTCGATTTACACAGATCGTAGTCACAGCTATTGTTAACAACATGGCGGACATTTTAGAAAAAGACGCGAACAATAACAATGACTACTTCTATCAAGTTTATTACAGTTTCTTTTACAGTTTCTAGTCATACTATGATACCAGTGTTTTCTGATTATTGAGTTTAATAAAGTTTGTAAAACTTGTTATTCTGCTGTTTTCTTCACAGATACATATTCTGTAAAATATCGCGGTACGTACCGCGATACAGTGTTGCCGTACAACGATATACCGCGGTACGCTCACGGCGTATCGTGACAGCCCTAGTTTTCATTTTGCAGATTTGTATATTCTAAGTCCACATTTAACTAGGTATGGATTGGAGGCCTTATTTTAAATTGGTGCCAGTTCCCCAATAGTTGTGCAAATATTATTTTTGCAGTATATTAAGACGTTTTGCATTCCCCTAATGTACCTCTTTTAGTGATTTTTACGGGTTAGTAAAAATAACGGTGAGCCGTCGGAACTGAAAAGAGGCACCGGAACAGGGCAACATAGTGCGATGTCAACATCAATAAATCTGAGAAAAAATACTTTGAACTTCATGTAAATCTTTTGTGATAATTTAGGAAAGTAATTGGTCGACATATCCCAGCATAAACATTTTTTATCATTGAATGTTTTGATACAATTTGACCTGTCGATGTCAAAATCCCGTCGGAACAGGGCAACGAACTGTACCTGAACTGTACCTGACTGTAAATTGTAATAAGCAATGACCAAGTGCATATTAAAGTTCCAGAACATTCGTCAAGACACGTGCTCTTCATTTGGCTTAAAATCTTGCATGACACAAGCATAAAATAGTATATTTTCTTATAATTAAAATATAACGGTGTAAATTAGCCTCAGCGAAATAGGAATATCCTGGTGTCACCAGTTTTCGCCGATGTAAGAAACAAACTGTCTTTTTACAATAACGAATACACACAATTTGAAAACTTAAATAACTGTGAGGGAAATTGACCACTTACCAACTCAGATTAATTGTTTTTGTCGAGTTATTTCATGGCTTCAAAAAAGTAAACACGTCCATTTACAGGTCACTATATATAAATGACAGTGTTAGTGACGTCACCTATTTTCGCCGGTTGCACATAAACTGGTTTATAAGGGTCGTTCAACAAGTTATGTAAGAGTAAGCAAAGGTTAGTATTAGATACTAACTGTCAACATAATATGTTTGTATTTTATGTACAATTAATAAACTGTTTTCGAAATTAACGGTTAATATAATATGTTTGTATTTAATTTACAATTTTAAAACTGTTTATTCCTCTTTGCTTGCACATTTTGGGCACAGAAACTGATCACCCCTCCTCAATACTTGTACAGGTGTGCAAAATTTTAAATGAACCCAGCTGTCACAAACATCACACTGTGCCCATTTGACCAAAGTCAGACTTATGCAATATTTTAGTTCTGCAGGTGTGAACAGTTTACACACGCTGCACTTTTCAGAGTCGTCGACATCGTCCTCAGAGGTGGCAGCTTCATGATGAATTTCATCCAAGACATTTGAAGGGTTCATGGATGAGGTACCAGGTTTATTAATTGGGTTTGCAGATGTTGTTGGTGATATATTTTTTACTTCCACCGATGATGATTTTACAGACTTTGTTTGTTTATTTCTATTTAAATGTTCTTTAACCTTATTGTACACAACATCTTCAGTAATTGCTTTACCTGCAACAACTTTACTAAGAGTTTTTCTTATTTTTGCAGGGCGTACATTATCAATAATTGGCGCGCATCGTTTTTCGAAAAAATCAACAGATGTTCCATGAGACTCTTGCACTAATTGTGTTTGGGTGGTCTTTGCAAAAGCAAGAGATGGTGCAATAGCAATATCACTTATGACATTGGCATTGAATGGGTGTATTCCACATCGACGGAAAGCAGACTGAATGTTCACGGGTGTAAGCGTGGCTGTGTACACCTTACATGCAATACAACATACATCATTTTTGGTGACAACATAACCCCCAGTAACTCTAATATGGTGATGGCATGCCGCATTCCATGCATTTTCAAACGGACCGAAACACGAGACGTCCATGGGTTGAAGTATGTGGCTACAATGGGGCGGAAGAACAAATAGAATTATATGATTTGATTTTGCCCATTCTATTAAATACAATATCAGGATGGGGTTGTTAGCATCACGTGTTGGAAGCAAGGGTTCAAGATGGTATTTTATGTAATGAGAAAATATGTCGGTATTGGACCAGCCGGAGTCAGACACTGTCCCATACGTTCCTGGTGTTGATCCTTCTAGTAGGGATGCATGCATTCGGGCACCAGGAAATATGAAATATGGCGGAATTTGTTGCCCTGAAGCGTTACCTCCACCAATAAGGGTCACCGTCTGGGACTTACCAGCTGTCACCGCCTGTGCTTTGTAGGCCTTGCCTGTAACAATTTTAGGTGGTTTGTGATTTGTACTAAGACCTTTTTCGTCAATATTGTAGATTCTTGATGGCTTGTCTGTCAAATGATATTTGGTTAATATATTGTTTAATTCTTTAAAATAGTTTTCAATTGTGGTCTTAGTGGCACTTCTGGCCCTTGCTATTTCAAGTGATTGAGGTTTTTTTACCTTTAACTCCGGCCATCTTCCCAAAAACCCATACAACCATTTCAAACTTAATCTTTCACCCTGTTTTTTGATTCCCAAATGAATGGCAAAATTAGAGGCTAGGTTAATTGTTTCTTGACGAGAATAACCCATGCCAATTTCTGCCATAGTTTTAATATGCTCACAGAGCAATGTTTCCTGCATGATATCAAAGGAAGGGGAAGGGCCAGATTTCACTGTGTCTATGTCAATTTTTCCACGAACTCTGTCTTTTAAAGTGTTTATCGGAATACCGAACTTTTTAGCAACCCTCTCAACAGGAAGCCCTTGTTCAATACACATATTGAACGCATGTGTAAGGTCATCATGTGAATAACTGGCCTTGTAGCTGCCTCTTTCCGAAGGAGGGGTCTGAAAATAAGACTTGGTAAATCATGAAGTGTGATAAGGAGATATAGCACGCATTTTTCACGGGCTTTTCATATGCTGTCAAATATTTGACATATCGCGCCAATGTGACGTCATACTGTGTCTGCTGCACATTTTACAAGTAAGATAATGAACAAAGTCACTCGTTTAAAATAAATAATATAGGAAGTACCAGGAACGAAAAAGGGCATTAAGAAAATTTGCCTTTTGTTGCAGGTTAGTTTTCATCTGTTTATTTCTTACCTTTCGGATGTCCATTTTAAAAAGAAATCACGGTGTATTCATCCGTGACAATGTTGTTTATTCTAGGACTAGGTCAACTGAGAAATCTCGCGTGACGATATATAGGTTATATTGCACCAAATGTTATCGGCGAAAATAGGAGAACGGCGAAAATAGGTGACGTGACGATACATCATCGCATATCATGAGTAGTATTTCCAACAACATCACGGGCTAACGCTAAAAAAATTAAAGTATTATATAATAAGTTAAACACGATATAAAGCAAACATGTAACGTTTGTATTAACTGCACAAATAAACTTACAATACTTGTTTCAGCACCGAAACTCGCCGTCGCAGACGTCCAGTTTTCACGCTCTCGTCCTGTTCAGTGCACCTCTTAACTGCACGTGTCGGAAAGGACACTCGCGCATGCGCTATGAGACTTCATTGATTGAGGTTACAGTACACTAAATAACCGTTTCATGAAGGGAAGGGCTTTACTCTCTAACAAGAAATATCTTTAAAAAAGATATACGGCGTTGATTGTGGTCGATGTTTATGAACGATCAAAAGTTATATCTATGAGATAAAAAGTAGCGGATGCCTTTTTTCTGCGCAGTTCTTAGGTACATCACAAGCTAATCAATTACGGGGTGTTGCGCCAGATTTCTTGGCTAATTTTGCTTTATGTGATATTATTACTCAGATATCTATATTTACAGAATAGACGAGTTAACGCGTGACGTCACACGCACCTGCAAAGTTTAGACTCCGCCCACTGGTTGGCAAAAGAGGTGCAATTTATATAAGCGCATATAGAGAAGGTTGACGAAATCTTCGTTTTTAATGATAATCATGCACAATATCAAATATAATTTTACTAATTATGTCTAAATAAAACATTAGCATGCAAGGAAATGCATCTTTGGAACGATTTTATTGTTGTTATTATTATTTGTTTTTACTGACAACGAACTCGGGAGTGGAACACAATCTAAGAGCTCGGTATGTGGTTAAACAAAAATCTCTCTACTTGGCACTTCATCGCAACCTTTTATAGTTAAAAACTTCTCAGAAATTGAAATTCTTTCAGAATGAATTAAATTTAATGAACGAAAACAAATAAGGATAAAAACAAACAACGAATAGGTCAATTGTATGTACGCGACATAGGGTAACTGGTTTAAACCTTTATGTGTCTGGAAAAACTTACCTTCTTACACATTCAATAAATTCTTTTATTTAATGTAATTGTTTTATTTAATTGTTCACACTAATTTTGGCACTCTTTGTTGCAGCATTTATATCCCGGTGTATGATTGCACCTTTGTTATCACAAACCGATTATCTTGTTATGATCGGATACTGTCCAGACAATTACAAAGAAAACATGGTGTCATAAACCCAGGGACCTACACTTGGACCCCTGCATAAACCACATGTTGCAGTCGAGTGTCTGGTCAGTAAACATAAGTCACGATACGTCTATGTCATCTCTTGGCATATTGAGCAATCATTTAATATAAAGAAGTGAAACTCCAGCTGCTGCAGCAGTATTGAATTTTCATTAAAAACAATTCTTAAGAAATAATATAAAACACAATACCGCCACCAGCCTCTGAAGGCTGAAAATATATAACAACATCGAAGATATGTACGGGGATACTAGCTACTGCATCCACGCAGCACACACCAAACTGTTGTAAGCCACATTTTAAAGCTAAAAATACTGATAAGTTAATTTTTTAATGAAATATTTTAACATTTTAACAAAAATGAAGACATTTGTCGGAAATGTATTAACTGGACCGAGTGTATATATTTATTAGCCAGTTAAACTTAATAATACATTGTTTAATAACTATACATTTAACTATTGTGCAATTTTACTGCTATGCAATTAAGGTATTTAACGGGTACCGGCAAAAGTTAACTCCGCTATTATGTGTAAAGATTGTACATTACTGCAGGGTCCGAAACACGATCATGAACATAAGCAGTCACAAAAGGGGCCGTTAGATAAATTAAATATATGCATTTATCATAAAATGCTATATTTTTATCACTCCTTATTACTAATAGAGATTTCAATATACATGCAAAGACAGTTACATTTGCGTAATTAATATGCAGGGTTTTCCCGTTTGTATGGTAAATTGAATTTATATTCATTCAATGTAAACGAAACGTAAATTCATTCAATGTAAAAGAAAATTACCCCAATATTTAAAAATAGTACTGTATTCCGCTTTTTAGGGCTTTTTTTATAATTGATTAAATGCACCTCTGACTCTATTGATCGCTGATGAAATAAAACACTATCCACACCACTTAAAATTATAATACAATTAAAATATGTTTTATTAGTGTTTAAATATAATTTATTCAAGTCTTATTATCAGAAAGAATACGGCTAATTTATTGTTTTGTTTTGTGGAATTGTCAGTATTAAGTCTTCCGATCACGTTTACTCTATGCTAATAACTACTTCGTATTTTTATGAAGAGGAAATTTTATTTGTGAATATACATTTATTTGGTACTAAATATGCTATATTTGCACTTTTTTTTAAAGAGTTTTAATGTTTATTTCGTTTTTATTATCAATTTATTGACTAAACAAAAGCCCTTTATACATGTTTTACGTTACTGTAACCAGTGTTTTTGCCAACCAGTCAGTGCGCATGCGCGGAAAATCCCGAATGTAAACAATAACAATTAACTCGTCTATAGAAAAACACAAGAAACATGAAAATAAACGAGTGCATATAGGTCAGCCGGCAATACTCGAATCTTATTTAATTGCACAATTATAGTATAGTGAATTATTGTGCTCATGCTTAATAAACTGGTCTAAATGGATAAATATTTCTAATTAATTTTATCAAAATTGGTCCTTATCATGCAAATATTAAAAACATATTAAAAATCGATAATTGACATACCACAATAATATCGCCGAATATCTTTATTTAGTATCTTTCTGATCAAAACAGACTTCAAGTGCACAAAGTTCACGAGACGGCGTTTATATAAAGATTTCTGCAACTGACCGCAAACTGACCTTGATACCTTGCGGATTGGAATGCAATGCATTAAAGTTAGGTAACAATTCTGCTGCTGAAACGACGGCTTGTTTACGCCAACTGTACACGACCAAGGCAACAGCTGTGCCTAAAATATTGATATATCGACAAACCGACTAAACAAACTATTTACTCCATCAGACAAAAATAGCATAGATTCCAATTTTTTCCTTCAATGAAATATCACAACCCCTTCTGCGAACTCCGGCGATGAACTGTTTATAAACTCTGACTTTCACACACTGGCCGCGAATTGACCCGAAACCTCGCGGGTTGAAATGCAATGCAAGTAAGTACTAAATATGAGAATATAGCCTTTAGTATAAACGCTTTTGCGCTGGTAATTCTCTGAAAATAAAAGGTGAACACACAAACTGTATTTATGTCGATACTTGATTGTAAAACTGTTCTATCTATTGAGCCTTTTCATTAGAGATAAAATTGTTTCATGCAGTAAAACAGTGTTACAAAGACGCGGATATGTTTCCAATGTGCTGGTGTTATACTCAAATCAGCCAATGGAATAAATGAAGTGTATTCATTCGTACCTAGCCGCGGGAAATTTTATTTGAATATTATTGGACACTTACAAAGGTCAAGTCAGGGTGAAAAGCTGGCTTAATACAGCTTACGCCGAAAAAATACCATAGTTTACAGGAAGGCATGTTTTACACTTTTATCTAGTATTCGGGTGTTATCTTTCGGAGATAATGGTAGGGCATGAAAAGGTGTTCACTACTGAATCCCTGAAATATGATAAAAATTTCATGATACAAAAAAGCCAACTGGTCAAAAATCAAATCGGAGTAAAATGAATTTCATTCTAAGTTCAGAGAATGTAAACACACAGACCCAAACTCAGCCTGGACTGACTTTAAGACTGAATTTCATAGACTCTGTGACTTGTACATACCAACGAAAATGACCAAACATAGACAAAATCTCCCTTGGGTTACCATGGACATACTTAGACAAATACGTAAACGGGACAAAATGTATGCTAGACTCAAAAAGAAAAATGAGCCCCCTCAGTCAAATCCCCACTATAAGACCCTAAAGGCGATCATCCAACGAAAAATACGTAACTCATACTGGTCGTACTTAGAGTCTGTTATCTTCTCAGGAGATTCCCAACCAGGTCAAAACAATTTTTTTTACAGCTTTGTAAAGCATAACAAATCTGAAAACTGTGGAGTAGCACCCCTTAAGTCTGAAGGTCAAACTTTTACTAATTCGAAGAACATGGCAAACATTCTCAACAAACAGTTTAAGTCTGTCTTCTCACGACCACAACCAATGCAGCCTAAAGCAAATGTGCAAAAGTGTACTAAACCCACCCTCTCACAGTATGCCCCCTATTAAAATAACGGTTGACGGCGTTGACAAACTCCTGGCAGGACTAAACCCCAATAAAGCTCAAGGTCCAGATCAAATTTCACCAAGGGCCCTCAAAGAACTCCACAGTGAAATAGCCCCCATCCTCACTCACATATTCAGGTTATCGTTAGAAACAGGTATTGTGCCCGATGATTGGAAGAACGCAACCATAGCTCCAGTATACAAAAAGGGTCATAAATCTGACGCCAGCAACTACAGACCAATATCCCTCACTTGCATCTCTTCCAAACTTATGGAGCATATCATTGTCTCAAATATGATGACTTTCTTTGATAATCATGATATCCTCAGACCCTTCCAACATGGTTTCCGGTCTAAACGTAGTTGCGAAACTCAGCTGCTGAGTTTTTTTCCAAGAAGTCCTTGACAGCCTCGACAGTGGACAACAGACTGACGTCATTGTGATGGATTTTTCAAAGGCCTTCGACAAAGTCGACCATCACAAGTTAATACACAAGTTAAATAACATGGGGGTTGACTGCAATGTTTCCTCATGGATTAGGTCATTCCTGAGCAACCGTAGCCAAAGGGTTGCGGTTGAAGGTCAAATCTCCGACAATTTGCCCGTGTTATCCGGTGTCCCCCAGGGTTCTGTTGTCGGACCCTGTCTGTTTCTGGTATACATTAATGACCTGCCAGAAACCGTAAAAGTAAAACAAGGTTATTTGCGGATGACACAATAGTTTACCTAACAATTAATGGACAGACAGACGCAAACCGACTACAAGAGGACTTACTGAGACTTGAAGGCTGGGAGCGGGATTGGGCTATGGAGTTCAACCCAGATAAGTGTGAGGTACTTACGATCACACGAAAAAACAACCCCACTATCTTCAATCACACCCTACATGATAAAATCCTAAAATCCGCCGATACTGCGAAGTACCTTGGAGTAACCATCTCAAAAGACCTAAACTGGACACATCACATAAACAACAAAACCTCCAAGGCAAAAAATTCCCTAAGATTAATTCAGAGAAACATCAAAACTCAAAATAAGAAAATCAAAACCACAGCCTACTTCACATATGTTAGACCCCAACTAGAATACTGCTCTGTAATTTGGCATCCTTGGCAGAAAAGTCTAACTTACAACATCGGAAGTGTCCAAAGAGCTGCGGCTAGATATGTTTGTAGCAACTATAGCTTCCAGAGTAGCGTTACTCATATGCTAAATGAGCTTGGTTGGCCCACCCTAGAAAGCCGCAGACTCCAAACCTCCCTCATCCTTCTCTATAAAATTCAGTACCACCTTGTTTACGTTGACCATGACCACCTCACCCCTACCCGAAACTTGAACTTCCTGATCCCCCATTCCCGTACACAGTACCACCTAAACTCCTTTTTCCCGAGAACCCTAAGACTTTGGAATAGTCTCCCATACCAGGTCAAGTCCAGTCCCATCCTAGATATCTTCAAAGATAGGCTGGTGACAGTTACAGTTTAGCCACCCTACTATGTTTTTAATCTTGCACACTTTTATCTTTGAACTTTTAACTGTTAATCTGCACTAATAACAGTTTTCTTGACAGCGCCTCCCAATCATAGTCAGAATTGATTGTTCGGGAGTAACAAGTAGAAGAACTTGAAGACTATAGTAAACCATCGCACTGAAAAAGGTTAAACTCCACGAAGAAACGGCCGAAAAAAAAAGTTGCAAAAACAGTCGATTTTGATTTGTGTCAAGTTCTTTCTTGCATTGTACATGACATATCTTTTTTATTGCATAAATCGATTCCGCTTAGAATGGCCTTTAAGAAAAGGTATGGTTATCGGGGTCTCTATGTGCAAAATGTTGCATTTATTTTGGCCTAAAGTTGTCGCTTTCACATTGAATTATATAGGGAAACTATTTAGTGTATTCTGACCTTGGACGTTCGCCATATAGTTACCTTTCTAAATACCGGATCATTCCGTGTCAAACCCAAGACCTATAGATAACTATAGGTCTTTGGTCAAACTAACCCCAAAAATATTCTAGACACACGTGAATGTATATTTGCTATTTCCAATACACATATCACAGTACACATGTTACATATGTCATTTTATATATCACATACTTTTATCTACAATATTTTGGAATGCATTTTTGCCGGAAACCGTAATTACTTTAAGATTCAAAACTACTGGGGCAGCAATTTTGTCTGAGTCGCATGCACGATTGATATTGGGCCGCATTATCATCAATAAACCGGTTAACTACGTGTCCGGACGCATTAGACAGAAATATTCGGACAAGTGATTTAACTCTTACTTAAACACAAAGTGGGTAACACAGTTATGAGTTGTACCAACGGATGATTTTCCATAATATATCAAAAACATGATTTGAAAAAAAACGCGGCAAACAATTGTATTGATTCTTTTCGCGAAGAACCTTGCCAAAATACTGTTAAAATATTGTTCTATAATAACAACTTATATTTTTGCTTACTCTATACATTCTTCAAACTATTTTATTCAAATCAACAGGCACCTATGTTACTGTTGTATTCTTGAATAATACATGCGTCGAGTAGTAGTAGATCTAGTAGAAGTAGTAGTAGTAGTAGTAGTTGTAGTAGACCGACCTTGAAAGATGACCTTGACCGTTCACCACTGAAAATGTGCAGCTCTTTGAGATACAAATGCATGCCAAATATCAAGTTGCTATCATCAATATTGCAAAAGTTATGGCCAATGTTAAATTTCGGATAGACAGAAGGACAGACAGACAGACAGTTCAAATATTATATGCCACCCTACCGGGGGCATAAAAATTAAAATTCCGAAGGGCACAGGGGTTTAATGGTATAGGTGCAGAGTTTTGTAAAAACACTGCTTATGTTGTATGTCCAGTATTTACTCGCTTTTCAATGACATTCTAAGTACAGGAGTATTTCCTGACATGTTGGACGAAAGCATTATTGTTCCCTTACACAAAAACAGTTCTAAAATGGAACTGAAAAAATACAGAGGTATTTCATTGATAAATGTTAAGTATAAAATATTTTTAATTATTGTAAATTCACAACTGTGTACTTGGTCCGAAAAATTTGGTAAAATAGACGAGTCATAATCAGGTTTTCGTAAAGGTTATTCTACAATGGATAACATATACGTCTTACAAAGCATAGTTCAAAAATATATAACTAAACCAGGAGGGAGGTTTTATGTCTTATAGGTTGATTTTAAAAAGGCCTATGATGGGATGTTTCACCATTAACTATTTGATATAATGCATAAATACGCTTAAAGGGAAAACTATGGAACACCATTACTGACTTCATATGACTGTTGTCGTTGTTTACAGTACATTTATCATTATTTTCAGTGGAATATTATATACATTATGCTTTGTGCAATTTTCTTTACGTTCAGTATATTCGTCATTGTATGCAGTAGTTAAATCATTATGCGAAGTAGGAACAACATTATGTTCTGTCCAAACTTCTTGACATTCTGTACATTCAACATTATGTGTAGTAGTTTTATCACCATATATGCGCTGTGCAAACGTCTTTACGTTCGGTACATTCGTCATTACGTGCAGCAGTAACATCATTGTGTGCAGTAGTAACAACATTACGTGCTGTGCAATCATTATGTGCAGCAGTTACATCATTAAAAGCAGTAGTAACAACATTACGTGCTGTGCAAACTTCTTTCCGTTCGGTACATTCGTCATTATGTGTAGTAGTTTTATCATTATGCGCTGTGCAAACATCTTTACATTCGGTACATTCGTCATTACGTGCAGCAGTTACATCATTGTGTGCAGTAGTAACAACATTACCTGCTGTGCAAACTTCTTTCCGTTCGGTACATTCGTCATGACTCATTATGTGTGGTATTTTTATCATTATGCACTGTGCAATTGTCTTTACGTTCGGTACATTCCTGACGAATGTACCGAACGGAAAGAAGTTTGCACAGCACATAATGTTGTTACTAATGTCATTATGTGTAGTAGTGTTATTATTATGCGTTGTGCAAATGTCTTTACGTTCGGTACATTCGTGACGAATGTACCGAACGGAAAGAAGTTTGCCCAGCACGTTACTATCACAATCATTTTAAATTAATTTATACATGAATTATCCCTTTAACTACGTGACCGAGGCCATCAGGGAATTTTCATTACTGAAGATATTCCACAACTTTCATTACTGAAGATATTCCAAAACTAGAGCTTTATCACAGACATGACGTATACCCCACATGCTGCATTGACACAGAATATTTTGCATGCTGTCTTCACAAAACAAGAGAAGCTAATTTATGGCGATTTTTAAGAATTAATATGCCATTATCATTTATGGCCATTTTGACCTTTGAACTCAAAGTGTGACCTTGACCTAAGAGATATCGATGTAATTCTTGTGCATGACACACCGTCCAATGATTGTGAACAAATGTACTGAGTAATTTTAAAATCTCACAATGAATGACATATTTATGGCCTGGACAAGCTCATTTATGGCCATTTTTGACTTTTAAACTGCAAGTTTGACCTTGACCTTAGAGTTATTGACGTAATTCTTTCGCATGACACACCGTCCAATGATTTTGAACTCATGTACAGAGTAATTTTAAAATCTCACAATGAATGACATAGTTATGGCCCAGACAAGATCATTTATGGCCATTTTTTACCTTTGAACACAAAGTGTGACCTTGACTTTGCAGGTATCGACGTTATTCTTTCGCATTACACACCGTCAAATTTTGGTGAACAAATGTGCCAAATGATTTTAAAATCTCACAATGAACGACAAAGTTATGGCCTGGACAAGCTCATTTATGGCCATTTGTGAACTTTGAACTCAAAGACTTAGTGTGACCTTGACCTTGGAGATATCGACGTAATTCTTTCACACGACACACCGTCCAATGATGGTGAACAAATGTGCCAAATGATTTTTCAAATCTCACAATGAACGACAAAGTTATGGCCCTGACAAGCTCATTTATGGACATTTTTTACTTTTGAAGTCAAAGTGCGACCTTGACCTTGGAGATATCGATGTAATTCTTCGCGAAACACACTTTCCAATGAGGGTAAACAAAGGTGCCAAATGATTTTAAAATCTCACAATGAACGACATATTTATGGCTCGGACAAGCTCATTTATGGCCATTTTTGACCTTTGAACTCAGTGTGACCTTGACCTTGGAGATATATCGACGTAATTCTTTCGCGCGACACACCATCAATTGATGGTGAACAACTGTGCCAAATGATTTTAAAATCTCACAATGAACAACATAGTTATGGCCCGACAAGCTCATTTATGGCCTTTTTTTACCTTTGAACTCAAAGTGTGATCTTGACCTTGGAGATATTGACATAATTATTTTGCATGACACACCGTCCAATGATGGTGAACAAATGTGCCAAATGATTTTAAAGTCTCGCAATATATGACAAAGTTATGGCCCGGACAAGCAGTTGACCTTTGAATTCCAAGTGTGACCTTGACCTTGGAGATATTGACGTACTTCTTTTGCACGACACAACATCCTGTGATGGTGAACAAATGTACCAAGTCATTTTAAAATCTAACGATAAATAACATAGTTATGGTCAACACAAACTTTCGGTTTAAAACGCACTAAGTGACCCAGTGACCTAATTTTTGACCCGGCATGACCCATATTCAAACTTGATCTAGACATCATCTAGATACAACTTCTGACCAAGTTTAGTGAAGATCCGATGAAATTTTCAGAACAGACTGACAAAGTAATGGTAATAGGGGTATAAAAACAGTAATAGTACTAGTGGATGTTGTAACGAGTTGCTCTGAAACCACTATTGAACAACAGTGTAAATTGAATAGTATTTTTGATTTTTGCCAAATAAGTGGCATGACTGTAAATGAAAAGAAAACCGAAATAATTGTATTCAGAAATGGTGGCCCTTTGTGATCAAATGAAAATTGGTTCTATAATGGAAATCGTGAAAATATTACATCAGTGTACAAATTTATGGACTTATTGTTTATTCCTAAATTAAGTTGGTCCAAGGCTAAAGCTAAGTTGGCAATGCAAGCAAAAAAATTAATTATTGCGATAAAAAGCTACCAGGGCTATTTTGGAAAATTCGACCTTCTAGAGTATTTCAAACTTTTTGACTCAATGGTAAAGCCAATCCTTACATACGGGGCAGTAATTTGGGGACATACCTTTTCTGAAAACAAAGATCAAATTCAGACTCAATTTTCTTGGTCTAAATAGGTCAACAAACAATTGTATGGCTCTAGGCGTAGTTGGAAGATTAGAATTATGTGTTGACTATCATTTCAATAAATACTGGTGCAAACTTATTCACATGATATTGCATAGATACCCCAAAAACTGTTATAATATGTTGAAACACCAGAATGAAATCGGAAGGACCAATTGGGCTACTTCTGTTAATTATATGTTATTTAATTACAGTTTTGGTTACAACTGGGTTTTAGGATGTTCGTAATGTTGATGTATTTTTACAACTTTTATAAGATCGCCCTTTTTGTTGTAACAAGCAAAAATGGTTAGAAAGTTTTTTCAACTCGTCTAGATGTAAAACATATAGAATGTATAAATCATTGCTTGAACCAGAAAATCATATTTCGCTTAAAATAGCATTCTACTTTAGAAAAGTACGTGCAAAGTTTAGATGTTCCAACCACAAGTTTCTTATTGAAACTGGAAGACATGTTGGTTTAGCACATGATTTTAGATATTGTACACATTGTCTACATGTAGAAAACACTTATGTCATTGAAAACAAATTTCACGTTTTTGTTTCATTGTTCTAAATTTTACGAAAAACGTAACATGCACCTTTTTTCTTGGTATAGTGGAAACAGAAAAAAAATCCATTTTATTAAACTGATAAAAAACTAAACAAAAAACCATCGGAGACGGGTGATGCCCCCAAAGTTTATTTTGGTCACAATATTGCTATATATATTCAGATAAAAGGAAACGTCTTGAGGGGCATAACTTTGGACAAAATAATACGATGGATGGTTTAGCAACTTAAAAATTTCAAAGGGCCATAACTCTCTAAATAAATCATCTAACCAGAACCCACAAATAACATGCGCATCTCCTCAAGGTAGTTAAGCTTCCAATAAAACTTCATTGAATTCCAGTCAGTAGTTTGGGGGACAAGAATTGCACTATATGTTCATGTACAGTTTATAGAAAATTTCAAAGGGCCATAACTTTGTGAAAAATGATCCGACCATAACCGGCTGATAATATGCACATCTCCTGTTGGTAGTGAAGCTTCCCATAAAGTTTCATTAAAATTCCGGTCATTAATTGCTGAGAAATAGCCCGGACAAAAATATTGTGCACGGACGGACGGACACACAGACAGACAAAGCGGCCACTATATGCTCCCCCCAGAAATTTTGGGGGAGCATAAAACTGATCTAAAATTGAAGAAACTAGCATTTTTCATATATTTCTTAATGCACAAAGCACAAACATAACACTATTCACAACTCATGTATGTATAATGTGACATGTCTGTATATTGTATTTTTGGCCAGTGACCTTTTATAATTACAAAATATATTGTCTTGTCTTTTTTTGAAATAAAAAACATTTATATTTAAATATGCACAGACAAAAAACGAACAAGACACAGCATGTGAGATGTTTCTTTTAAGCTGTATAATATTGTCATCAAATCAGATGACATTGGAACAGTATAATCTGATACACACTGATAAATATCGCATTGGTTGACATTTCGAGTTTTGATGGATTCTTATACAAAACAAGCACTAACTGTAATAAAGTCTACATGTAACGCAGCAATGCAATTAAACATTAACAGCGTATTATCTTATATGCACTTAGGAACTGATTGAGTTCAGTATACCCATTGAGCACCAAGTACACCGTACACAAGTCGATATGAGTACATGTATACATGCATTAGTTCTTGGTTTTGCTTATGTTTAAGCTTTAAAATCCAGCAGGATCAATAGTATAACACAATTGCTCACACAAAATACAAAAAGTGATTATTTCATAAAACTATGTACACAGTTTAATCTCAGGACGATGGTTCATTATTTGCACAACCATGTTTATCAGCTTCACTGTTGTCCACATCATGTGACGTATCTATTAGCAACGCCAGCTGGTGTCGCGCACTCTCCAGGAACACATCGAGGCTGGCCAGTTGTCGCCTCTGCATGGCCCGGTCATCCTGGAACAAGAACATGACAGGAATTAGGGTCTATGACTTTAAAGCAGATGCAATGGTGCATTTGATAATCAACTTATCATGGCAAATTAAAAGAAGCTGTCAAAAAAATAAATTCAATGCAACATGATCAGGCAATTGTTATATTTGGAATTATACATTAAGATTTCTGTTTTATATACTGGATAATTCCTTAAGTCAAGATTAAAAACTATGCAGCAGAGATGCATCATATAAAAGTGCTATTATTTTGAATGCTTAATTTCAAGGCAGATGATGATATTCAACACTGAAAAATGTGTATGACATTTTCAATTTATCATGACTGTGGTAAAGATAAAGGACCACAAAAACACTCCAGGGTTTTCAAATCAAACACATGCTACCCAGATAACTGCTTTCCTAACCTGTCTATGTTGTTGAAGGGACCTTATCAGATCGTCTCTTGCTGCCCTGGTGACCTCTTGCACGGCCTCCCGACCTCTTGACCTCTCCTCAATCAGTGATACGCCATGCTCCTCCTGCCACACCAACCAATACACAGATATTGAGGGTGTCTTGTTACTTATTATTACAAAATGCCATTTCATGCAAAGATTTAAGTCAGAAGCATGTGCATTGTCGTATTTAATCAGAAAAATACTATAAAAGGATCAATATAACCCACATGTTGTAATAGACAATACGAAGATTGTGAGTACCAGTTTTTGTGCCAGTTTTTAAATAAACAAAGTAACTTTCCAAGACATAATTTATATACTTCAATCAAAGGGATATAATTCCCTCTAATTCAACTGAACTTTTAACAAGCACTGAATAAGTGAGAATTCCAGTAGCTTCTGTGAGCTTAATAAGTAAGAATGCCTGTAGCTTCTGTGAGCTAATTAAGTGAGCATGTCTGTAGCTTCTTGAGCTTAATAAGTAAGAATGCCTGTAGCTACTGTGACCTTAATACGTGAGAATGCATGTAGCTTCTGTGAACTTAATAAGTGAGAATGCCTGAAGCTTCTGTGAGATTAATGAGTGAGAATTCCTGTAGCTTCTGTGACCCTCATAAGTGAGAATGCCTGTAGCTTTTGTGACCTCAGTAAGTGAGAATGCCTGTAGATTCTGTGAGCTTAATAAGTGAGAATGCCTGAAGCTTCTGTGAGCTTAATAAGCCAGAATACCTGTAGCTTCTGTGAGCTTAAGTATTTCTATATTCTATTCAACCAATTTCAATCTGTTTTTATAGGTTAGTCGGTAAAATGTACACAATAAATATGTTCATTTTTTCTGCAATTCTGTTTAGAATAGGTTTTGAAGAATAAGGCTTTTAACCGAACCCTATTTCAAACATGATAGTGTAGTTTTGCTACCTTGTACTTGTTTTGTTGTTCTTGTAGTGCTAGCTCTAATGCCTTCTTATGTTCCTGAGCAAGCTCCGCCATCTTGGCTGAAAACTTCACCTGAACAGACAACCGTTAAACACTCAACATCCTTAGAATGTGACACAACAGTCATATACCAGTGAGTAACTGAATAATATTCAAGATATCGGAATGATTTAATACATAGTCGATCAAATATTTTGAATATGATACAAAGGCATTAAAAGTCATTAATTATTGGTGAAGCTAATGCATATTCTAAGTAAGTTTTTATTTTATGCTTTGTGCATCTAATTACATTTCTTACACTTACAAAATAATATAATAATATAATGCAATAATTAACATAAACAAGAGATGTGTTTGTAAGAAACAGAATGCCCCCTACTGCGCCACTTTGAAGCCATATATTTTACCTTTGACCTTGAAGGATTACCTTGACCTTTCACCACTAAAATGTGCAGCTCCATGAGATACACATGCATGCCAAATATTTAATTGCTATCTTCAATAATGCAAAAGTTATGGGCCATGTTAAAGTTTTCAAATGAAACTGAAAAACTGAAACTGGTTTATTTGCTAAAACGCCTATTTCTACATTTTAACATATTCAATGGCGTTGTACATGATCTGTATAAATAAAAATATATAAATGAAAAAAAAAACATAATTAAATTCAACAAATTAAAATATAAGAATTATATAAAACTAAAATTTTCACATCACATCTTAAAACCAATTAAGATATTAAATTATAATAAAAATACAGATAAATATTAATCTTCTAGTAAACTGTCACAAATGTCACTATTTTTAAAGTTCATTGACTTGCTAAAACAATGAGAAATAGTCTGTAAAGAAGTGCGTTTTCAGATTTCTTTTAAAAAGAAAAGACAGACTGATGGACAGACTGAAAGTTTAATAACTATATACCACCCTTTGGGGGCATAAAAACAACAACATGAGGGTCTTAAAGCCCAAGGTCACCTGAGACCTTGGAACCAAACTGAAGAATGGCAAATACGACAACATGAATGCATCAAAATTTTGACCAAATTATTTGAATAAACTTTGAAGACGGAAAGAAGCTTAATGCATAATCCCTCTGGGATTAATCGTTGGCGAGGAGGTTTAAAAATATTAATCTCATAACTCTTGGGATTTTAGAAAAGAGGGTTTTTATTTGTAAAATCTATTTTCAGCTTTGGTGACCTACATTGCAACACACAACAGACCCAAAGATCATTCCAGTGAAGAGTCATTAAAATCTGTCAAGGGGTTTAGGAAAAGTTGTCGTTTGACATGAAGTTCAAACCTTCCACTCATTCAACTCATGAACAAAACCGAAATCTTAAAAGCTCCCCAAGAGCATTATGTGCTTTGGTGAGCTGAAAATGTGCTGTACACATTTGTATTTGCAGCTCTGAGCATGTTTAGGCAGTAATACTATAAAAAGTAATCAAGGATGCGTTTAAACACCAACTTATTGTTATTGACAAGGATGAAGATAGGACATATAATTTGATATAAGTTCTTTTAAGCTCTTATAAGTAAATAAGTTCCTTATTTACGATGAATTTCATTGTCTACTAAGAATGTAAGTATTTTGTTAAGATTGAAAGGTGTTGGTAAATTAAAGTTCACATCAATCTCCAAATGTATTTAAATTCAAAGATATTATCCAACCCAATATAAAAGAAACTATAAAATTTGAAAAACTTCGTGAATTTTTTTATATTGTACAAGCAAAAAATCAATAAACATAACAACTATCAAAACAAGACCTGTGTTTGTGAAACACAATGCTCCCTACAGTGCTTTTAAACTTACACTTTATTTGCAAGTCATGTTGTTAGACTCTCATATCAGAAATCAGCTCAATATCTAAAAGCATTGCGTACAAGGCCCATTACTTCACCAAACATAAATGTACTAGAATGAAACTCACACTTTATCTGTAAGTTATGTTGGTAACCTCACATACAAAAAAACTGATAAATATCTCAAAGTGTTGCGTAGAATAAACCTACAGAAAACGATTATTACAGAGAACAATTTGAAGTCAAAGGCCCATAACTTTGCCCAAAATCAACGGACCAGAACAAAACTTAGACTTCATCTCTAAGTCATGTACTTAGACTCACTCACCAAATATCAGGTCAATACCTAAAAGCATTTTGGCAAAAATGTCCAAACAAGAACCCCTAAAAGACCCAAAGTTGCTCACCTGAGATAACAAGATATTATTGGGACAAACCTTCTGACCAAGTTTCATGAAGATTGGAAAATAAATGTGGCCTCTAGAGTGTAAACAAGGTTTTACTATAGCCATTATCATATAAAGTAAAATGCCACGCCCCTGGCAGCCATGTTTTTCAACCAACCGGCATCATTTTTTAACTCTTCCAAGATATTATCAGGATGAATCTCCTGACCAAGTTTCATGAAGATCGGACAGTAAATGTGGCCTCAACAGTGTTAACAAGATTTTACTGTAGCCATATAAGGAAAAATGCCCCGCCCCTTGGAAGCCATGTTTTTCAAGCAAACATAATTATTTTTGAACTCATCGAAAATATCATTGAGACCAATCTTCTGACCAAATTTCATGAAGATTGGACAATAAATGTGGCCTCTAGGTTTTACTAAAGCCATATATAGCCATATAAGGAAAAATGCCCCGCCCCATGGCGGCCATGTTTTTCGACCAACCGGCATCATTTTTGAACTTGTCCAAGATATTATTGAGATGAATCTTCTGACCAAGTTTCATAAAGATCAGACAATAAATGTGGCCTCTAGAGTGTTAACAAGATTTTACTACAGCCACAGATAGCCATATAAGGAAAAATGCCCCGCCCCTTGGCAGCCATGTTTTTTAAGCAAATGCATTTTCAAACTCATCCAAGATATCATTGAGACCAATCTTTTAACCAAATTTCATGAAGATTGGACGATAAATGTGGCCTCTAGAGTGTTCACAAGGTTTTACTATAGCCATATATAGCCATATAAGGAAAAATGCCCCGCCCCTTGGCAGCCATGTTTTTCAAGCAAAGGTAACCATTTTGGAACTCATCCAAGATATCATACAGACCAATCTTCTGACTAAATATCATGAAGATTGGACAATAATTGTGGGCTCTAGAGTGTTAACAAGGTTTTACTATAGCCATAAGGAAAACTGCCCCGCCCCCTGGCGGCCATGTTTTTTAACTGATCTTGACCATTTTTGAACTCGTCCAAGATATCAATGAAACCAATGTTTTGACCAAGTTTCATGATGCTTGGGCAAAAATTGTGACCTCTAGAGTGTTCACAAGGTTTTACTATAGCCATATAAGGAATACTGCCCAGCCCCCTGGCGGCCATGTTTTTCAACGGACCGGAACCATTTTTGAACTCAACCAACATATATAATTTAGACAAACATTTTGACAAAGTAACATGAAGATTGGGCATCAAATGTGACTTCTACAGTGTTCAAAAGGTTTTTCTTTTTTTTTACCTAGTGACCTAGTTTTTGACCCAGCACGGCCCAGTTTCGAACTAAGTCGAAGTATCAATGGGACAAATGTTCTGACTAAATTTCATGAAGATCAGACAATAAATGTGGCCTCTAGAGTGTTCACAAGGCAAAATGTTGACGACGCACGATCAACGACGCACAACGGACAAAAGGCAATCACAAAAGCTCACCATGAGCACCTTGTGCTCAAGTGAGCTAATAATCAAATGCAAGAAAGAAAGACAGACAGCCATTAGACAGACTGATGGACAATCCAACTGCTATATATTCCACTTTACCTGGGCCATAAAAACAAAACGCAGTTGTCCTACACCGACATATTGGCTGTATACACTGATATATAACATATCTATTATTCTCTTATGTCATTTATATTGTTAATTTGAATTGTAAATCTGTAAATTGTAAAATTTGCAATCCATTGGTATAAGTATGCATATTTTTTGTTATTTTTTGCATATGTTTTGTTTGATGCTCTTTGTGTCAACTATTTATTGTACAAGTTCACAATAACAAAAAGAACTATGAAAATTTTAAAAATTAATGAAAAATGTATAGTCTTAAATTATAGCATTGCATATTGAATTAGCACCAGTAATATTGGTTATTAAATTAATCTTTATTGATTCCACCTACTTGTTCCTGTTCAAGACACTTGTCAGATCTCTCCCGCTCTGCTTTCACAACCTCCGTCAGTTTCTGTTCTGCTTTCAATTGCTCAACCTTGATAGAAACAGCATGTTGTAGGTTATCTCCAAATGTTGCACATTACAGGAAATCGGAATATCAAATGCTAAGATATGTCACTAAATAGAATCTGAAAATTTTTGTCATTCAGTGTCAAATTAACAATAAAATTAGAGCAATAGGTGAATGCATACACATGTGTATAACCATTTGACTACTATCTTCAATGGTAAGCAAATATTATTATAGTTGACCTCATACTCTAAACAAATAAGATGACTGCATTGCTTTATTGTTAAATTATGCATAAAATTCAAGATATGATGTCTTATCATAATACTCTTTTATTAGGTATAGTAATTTTTGCCTTATTTTTTGCCATACTTAAAAAATCTCTGATTTTCCCCTGAAGGTATTTTCTCTGATTTCTAGACTCAGGGGTCAGCCTGTTGAACGTTTACTACAGGAACTTATAATGAACATTATAAAGAAGAAAACACACATCTATAATGCAGCCTGTATTTGAATTGGCCTACAGGGTGAATTGACTTAGCATTTTAAATGTCTATGTGGGGGGTCTTCACATGCCTACGTGCATTTTTATCACCGCTATTTCTGGACCGTGTTTTGGGTTTGAATGCAGCTGACCAGAAGGGGCATTAATATGCTTACTGAGAAGGCTCAAGACATTTTGACTGTCGTATGAAATCTTTAATAATGTTATATCATCTGCATTGTGAATAATTTGTATCTAAAGGGATATTTTTGTTGTTTACCTCATACATGTGAGCATAAATTAAAGGGCATATAATTGATGATTACAAGTCTTTATGCAGGCATATGTCGTTATTAATTAGAAACAAAAGATGTGTTTGTCAGAAACACAATGCCACCTTATGCGCTGCTTTGAAGCCATATATTTGACCTTTGACCTTGAATGATGACCTTGACCTTTCATCACTCAAAATGTGCAGCTCTACGAGATACACATGCATGCCAAACATCCAGTTGCTATCTGAAGCGACATAGAAGTTATGAGCATTTTCCAAAACCTAAATGCAAAACCTAAATGCAAAGAGTGACTGAAAGACAGACAGACGGACGGTCCGATCACTATATGCCCTCCTTTGGGGGCATAAAAAGAAATGTAGGCTTATAACTGGACTGACTGCGTACTCCACAAGATTCATCAATAGCACCAAACCTATTTTCAATTGTTACCTTTACTACTTCTTGAATGCTGTGTTCAAACTTCACTTTCTCTTCAGCTAGTAATTTATGCATCTCCTCCTGCAAAACAAAATAATGACGAAATGATACAACAGAGCATACCCATTTATAGATAGGTGACCACCAAGGGATCATCTTTGCCAAGTTTGATCTTATTTGACCCAGTGGTCTAAGAAATGTTGTTTACAATTGTCAATGTTCAAACACCTTTCTTAAGTGCAATTAAGCTACATATGTGACATACTAGAAATATTTTTGCTACATGTAAAAGGATTTTCCACGAAAATGTCCTTCGAACTTTTATTAAAATTGGCAATGTGATGATGTGGTCAAAGCAGAGATGTCACACAAGTTATTAATGATCAGAAAAGGGACCAATGCTATGGAAGGGAAAGACCGCCAATATTATTCATCACCAGAAATGTTGCACGTGTTGAGTATTCAGCTTATATGCTCCATGTTCCAATTATAGATTATACATATACATATAAAATAATATCCGTTCAAATAAGCAATGTTCGATATTTTATGTTTCAATTTTCAACAATGTTAATTTTTAAGGTGAATACATGTACATCTCAAATGTTCATCTTGTTCATTGTCCAATTAAAACTGTTCAATAAATAAAAACTTAAATGTTCAAAATGTAAAATATACATATACTTTTATTTTTAAATCGCATACACAACGCATAAAACTTACAAATGTGCAACAGTAACTTTAACGAACTGCCAATATCCTTTGTAAGAATGTAAACATGTCTAGATTGGTCAAAGCGTATCTTTACACAATGCGATATTACAAGTTTACATCTGCACAGTTGACAGTTGTAAAGTCGGCTTAACAACAATCTATATGCGGTGCATAATATTGGCGGTCTTTCCCTTCATATAATTGGTGGACGGGTCAAAATAATTATTTTTCGACTTAGCCAGGAACCAATGCCTCGCTTATGGGCCAGGAACCATTGTAAACAATGATTCTTCTGATACAAAGGTGTTGGTCGCATGATTAAGTCATTTTTTCACTATCAATATCTAAAAAAAAACATTTTTCATCATTTTACCAAACATTTTTTTCTGATTTTACTGTATGTTTATACATATATATATATATGGTAGGTATCTCTTGACACAGGAAAATCACCTACATCAACATTTTTAACCCAGTAAATGCCTAGATCATTGTAAATCATCCAATGTTGCGTACGCGGCCAACTGTCTTCGCTGTTGCAGGTACTTGTATGTGGGAGAGACAGGCAGAACTCTGTACCAGCGACATTTGTTGAATCTGTCGCGTATTCGCACACAGCACACTGACCCGGTAGGTGAACATTTTCTATACAGACAGACACTCCATGGGAGATTACCAAATAATGGGACTCAAACATGAGGCCCCAAAGGGCCCTGGGTCGCTCACCTGAGAGACTTAGATGGAAAGAAACAAAGATTAAAACTCTTCAGCAAATATTTCAAATTATTAGTATGACAAGACTGACTTTAAAAATAAGGTGTTCCAAAGTATTCACAATAGGCCTATATAGAAAATTACCCCACCCACCCTGGCAGCCATGTTTTTAATACCCAGATTTTTTTTAAATATATAAATAAGGAAAATGCTTCTTACAAACATATAGAGAAAACTGCCCCATCCCCTGATCACAACCATTTTCAAACTCATCCGACATATCAATTAAAACAATGTTTTGACCAAGTTTCATGATGATTGGCCAAAAAATGTGACTTTAAAGAATGTTCACAGGCTTTTTCAGTATATAAATATAAGGAAAATGACCCCCCCCCCTGGCGGTCATGTTACTAGATGGATCAAAACCATTTTTGAACTCAACCGTCGTATCCAGGAAACAAGGGTTGTCAACGTTGTTTTGTGAAAAGAAAAGGTTTGCTGTTTCAGAAGATATATACATATATGCGTTATCAGTAGTTTTGTGTGTTTATTTTTTTTTAAATAGGCATTTGTTACCCGTTGTGACAAAGCTTAAATTATTTTGGATAAAAGTAATATGAGGACAGTAATTTAATAATGAGCATCAGCAAAAGAAAATGGAAGTACATTTTTCAACAATTTGTTGTCCAAATTTTTGATCATGACATAAGCATCTCAGCATCTTATAGGGGATGACTGTTTACAATCTGTTTAGCAAGAACACTTTTAGATACTGAAAACAACCGTATTTGTTCAAGAGATTGTGCTTTTATAAAATAGTTTTTGCATAATTAAATAAAATATGTTGAATTGTTTTCATATATCAAAGTCTGTTATAAAAAAGTAAATGAGTATGAGAATATGTACAGCTACTAGAAATTCAATATTGATCTTCTTTTATAGTACAAAACATCACTTGATCTTTCTTATAGTTATAAATGTGTGCAAATATAGAAGTAAACACACACAAGACATTTGAAAACGTATCATATTAAAACAACTTTCAAACTATTTGTAATTTAAAATCTGTAGCATAAATATATTATTTTTGCAAAAACAAATGCAAATCAACTTTTCTTCAAACAGTTGTTTGTGCTTCTTAAAAGATGTGATAAGTTGTTGTGTTTTTACTACCAAATTGTTCACATTTTTTACAAAGTGTTTTTAAACAACTGGAACAATTTTAGGACTCACCTTGCATTGATATTTCCAATTGAAACAACAATAAAACCTGCGAAAATCACAAATCTTTCATAATCACACACAAACTACTGACTAACTGAAAATTGTAGGGGTAAAACATTTCAAGTTGTAATGTCTTATGTATCTTATGAATGGTTTCCATCTGACATCAACACAAAGGTCTTTGATGAAAGTGAGCAGTTAATTGGGGTCAATTTCCAGGAGTGTTACACAATTACCACCCGGCAACAATGCAAGCACAGGTATAAATGAGTTTTATAGAGAGTAGCCTAGGATAAGTGAATGAAAAGTCAAATAAGATTCATATGTAACACTTCTTGTTGTTTTATTGGTTTTACCACTATGTTAAATTTCTGCAAAGATATAGATAACACTCAAAAGTAATGGCAATAATTAATTTGAGTAATGCAATAATTATAATTAGGTATTTGGGTTTGACATTAATGTTTCTGAATCCATTACCAGCATCATCATCATCATCATCATCATCATCATCATCATCATCATCATCATCATCATCATCATCATCATCATCATCATCATCATCATTGTGCACCAACATCCGCATTACAACTAGAGTGTTAACATGGTTTTAATATAGTCATATTATGAAAACTGCCGCTACCCTGGCACCATGTTTTTCAACAAACCGTAACCATTTTTGAACTCAGCCAAGCTATCAATACAACAAAACTTTGGACCAAGTTCCACTAAGATTGGGCTATAAATGTTACTTCTAGAGTGTTAACAAGGTTTCACTATAGCCATATAAGCAAAGCTGCCCCGCCCCCTGGCAGCCATATTTTTCAACAGACCGAAACCATTTTCAAACTCAGCCTAGCTATCATAAAAACAAATGTTCAGACCAAGTTTCATGGGGATTGGACTATAAATGTGACTCCTAGAGTGTTAACAAGGTTTAACTAGCCATATATGCAAAACTGCCCTGCCCCTTGGCGGCCATGTTTTTTTACTGACTAACCATTTTCAAACTCAACCGTCGTATCCAGGAAATAAATGTTCTGACCAAATTTCATAAAGATTGGACCAAAAATGTGACTTCAAGAGTGTTCACATGTTTTCTTCACTATATACATATCGAGAAAACTGCCCCGCCCCTGGCGGCCATGTTTTTTCACCAATCTGGACCATTTTGGAACTCTTCCGATATATCAATAAAACTAATGTTTTGAACAAGTTTCATGATGATTAGACAAAAATTGTGACTTCTAGAGTGTTCACAAGGTTTCTCAATAGCCATATAAGGAATACTGCCCCACCCCCTTGCAGCCATGTTTTTCAATGGACTGGAACCATTTTTGAACTCAACCAACATATCATTAAGACAAACATTTTGACAAAGTTACATGAAGATTGGGCATCAAACACTTCTACAGTGTTCAAAAGGTTTTTCTTTTTTTTGACCTAGTGACCTAGTTTTTGACCCAGCATGAACCAGTTTCGAACTCGATCGAGGTATCTATGGGACAAATGTTCTCACCAAGTTTCATGAAGATCGGACAATAAATGTGGCCTCTAGAGTGTTCACAAGGCAAATGTTGACGACGGACACAAAACGCACGACGCACGACGGACAAAAGTCGATCACAATAGCTCACCATGAGCACGTTATGCTCAGGTGAGCTAAAAACTCAGCGAGTCTGACACAAGTACCGCAAGACCATAGAGCAATTGTGGAAGGCAAAACTTCGAACCTACCAACCATATGGCATCAACGAACAGGAATAAGCATTCATGAAACGGCGCGAAAACAACGTTAACGCCGGAAATGCACAACGTCATATCCGTACAAAATAAAACATCTAGAAATAAAAAAAAAAGGCTGCTGATGAAGACCATTGGGTTGAAAGCTTTGGCATGAAATGAATACAGCATTTTTGATTAAATAATACAAGGCTTATAGAGATTCTGTTATATATATATATATCAGATTTTTTATTTAAAATGATGAAAAATGTTGTTTAATGACATATTGATAGTGTTTAAGTGAATTGACCAGGCGCCCAACACCTGTGGCTACTACTAATGACAATTTGTACCCTAACACCAGTTCACTTGAAAATGCGTTGTAAAATGTTAAATTGTGATTTGTCAACTTGTATTCTGTACAATTGTATAGTGTACACTTGTAAGATGCTGACTTGAAGCAGATAACTAAATCCGATTGTTCAACTTAATTGAAAATATTCTACATGCTAATGTAGTTTGTCATCAACTTACTTTCAGATGGATCTATTATCTTTTATTTATTATTATGACTACACTATAAGGTATATGAAGATGTAGAATTTATATATGCATTATCTTCATTTGCAGATTTGTAGTTTAAGAATTTTAATGTTTAAACATTTAAACATTTTGTTGAATTGGAACATGCAACATTGCACACTTTCAATTGTACAAAACAGATACATTGTATTAAAATGTTGCATTTAAAAAATTCTCCGTTAAACAAATGAGCTGAATATTCAACACGTGCAACATTTCCGGTGATGAATAATATTGTCGGTCTTTCCGTTCCATATAATGCCAGTCACATAAGCAATTCACATGCTATTTTTGGTAGAAAAAAAGCATAAACAACAGCACCAGGCTAGGTTGGCGCTAAGGAAAAAAAGTTAGTAGCCAAATCTAGGGGGGTCCGGGAGCATGCCCCCCGGAAATTTTTTTGATCCTAGATCGTCTGTGGTGCGTTTTGGGGCTATTTCATGAGCAAAATGAAGACTGTTTTTTTTTCCTAAAATTAGGTCTTTTTTTGCTTGAAGTTTTTTTCTTCGCTGGTGAACTACTTTTTATGTGTGTGAGACTTACCAAACATCAACAACAACATAAGTATTATAATCAATTTATTAGTATCAACAAGCATTGAAGTAACATATAGCAAAACAATGTTTTATTAAACAGCACATAACTTCATAGTGTGGATCAATCATAATAATATATATGTAGTTCACATATAAATCAGTGAGGCAGTTTTCACATCAGTGTCCGACAAATCCATTGCCCGGAGCCCGGGGGCTACCGAATGTTTTCATCGGGCTACTGAAATTTTCCAGCTGACGCCCGCCGGGCTACTATAAATCTATAAGAGCTGTAGCCCGGTTTATTGACAGACATACGTAGAATAAACACGCTGACCATGTGTTTGTACACTATGTATTGCTTATAATCCGATAACAAAGTGCAATCAATTATCTAATCAGTCACCGATCACTTGCGGTAATGTCTTAAACAGTAACAGTGTATTTTAATCATCCAATCAGAATCAACATTTGTCGTCTGCTAATAATATAATGAGAGCCGGTTGGATAGTTGGCGCACATGATGCAACATCATTTCGCAGTTTGGAATTCTTTGTTAACCGCAACAATGAGTAATAGCGACAACGTTTTTGATGTCGTTAAATATCCAAGGACGCCAAACATTAAATAAATCAAATCAATAGCGGATTCTTCAAAACGGTAACGAAACCGAAAATAAATATTAATGACAACTTTGTGAACGCGGTTAACACCTGCTAATTAGTTTGCATTGTCAATTAATAATTGGATTAATCGACTGTTAATCAATAACCCCATATATGCCCGATTTATATTTTTAAAACCAAATTATGGGTGGGTAATATAGACGATAAGAGTCATAAACACAAACGTTTGAAATTTTCTAAAATGTCAAATGAATTTCGGCATATGGTTCTATTTAAAGATATGATGAAATAAGCTCCCAATCAGGACTGTTGTATTGCAACATGCGTAAATAACCTGCCACGGTTTGCACGCGTTGTGTAAAGCTATTTTAGGTTACAAAATTCTACATTTAAGAAATGAATTTCTTTGTCCTGATAAGAAGCGCGCGAAAATTGGCGTGGGTGTATTTATTTGTAAATAAAAATTTTGAAGCGGGAACAGCATTGAGATCATTTAATTTCCATTAAAAGTTTCGTTGTTTCAACTAAAGTACCGGGGTATCTCGCGAATTATTTGGCATTGACATTTTCTCTTAATAAAATATCATGTAAACACGCTGTATCGTTACCGTTACGCTGTATCAGTTCCTGCACAATTGAAACAATTATTGTATTGTATACTGACTGCACACAAGTGTCGTAACATACGGATGCAATACGTAAATTCGGACAGTACTTAAAGTCGGACACAAGTAAATAAATGATTTAATACTCTTGATTTCTTGAAACTCGGTATTTGTTGTTAAAAAGAGCAATTGCATTGATTAACACCACACGAGTCAATCGTATTGATCATCTAAACGTTTTATTTACGTTTACGACTTAACATGCTGTCCGAATTTAAGTACACATACATGTGCACATACATGTTAATATCTACATGTAGTATATGATTTTCTTTGGTACATTTACATTTAAGTACACGGTGCCTGTATTGTAACATTAATTTACGATATTGACTACTTGCTGTTTTATGTATATGTATGTATACTTATTATGTATATGTTAATGAAGAAATAAAATAAAGATGAAAACCTGCCTCTTATCATTTTGTAGTAAAATTTTATGGGCTACCAAATATTTTTATTGGTAGCCCAGTGGGCTACCTGAAAAATAAGAAATTTGTCGGACACTGCACATGTACATGATTTAAAATAAACAAACCTGATTGATGATCTAGTAATAGTTAAACTTCCCAATGTAATCAATTTAAGTTTTTTTTATGTTCCAGCACATACACAAAATCACATTTACACTATTTTGTTTTATTACCAAACCTTCTGGCCTTTGAAACCGCCCAAACGTCAAAGGCACGTCCAAAGTTGAACTGGTTCATGTCCGAAATGTCAGGCGTGTCAACAGTCATCATCATGAGAGTGTTTACTGTTGAAACATAAAGGCGGTTCCGTTGTTTAGTTTTAATTAAGTTATATCGAGAGAATCCCTGTTCACAGTCCGCACTTGACACGGGTAGAATCAGACACACTTTTATTAGTTTACACACATTGGGATACGCTACTAGCAAGTCTGTGCTATTTAAAGCACTCTCTGCCATGGCACTGAATTTCAATGACTGGAATTTGTCGAACATGTGGAACCGAAATAAGCTCCACTCTGCCAGCAAACTTTTAGAATCAACTGTTAGTGGCGATGCTCCTCTTCTGTAAAATGCAGCGAGCGCACGTATCTCCCTGTCCCCATAAGTGCCCAAAACATCAATGTCAGTTGGCAACTTCTCAGGGTCAAATATGGCAAAGCATGCAATCGTGTCCTTGTCCTGAAACCTCTCAGAAAGATTGTCAAGTAGGGTATCAATGTACCCAGACATGCTTGATTTTGACGTCTCGATTAATGCATCCCAGCACTTGATTGGGCATGTCCGACCTTCAGCGCCGTAATCAAAACCACTTGCGTAGTTATCCGGAAGGCCGTCTATGAAAGCTTTCAGTGAGGGTCCTGGCGATGTCCACATTGCTTTCAGTGCACAGATCGCTGCACTGAGTTGACTGCTTTGCTCTGACACCGTCAAATCCCTACGCTGAAAATTTCGGCTCAGGATACCGAGCACCGTAAGGACGTCCATCATAGCATGTGTTGTGTAAAGGAACCGGTAATCCGATATGAATCGAAGAATTCCACTAGCGACAGGATCCCCGCACTCGGCAACGTCCATTTCCATGCAAGCTACTAACGCCGTATAGTTCTCAATGATGGCCTCGACGGCACCTTCAAACGACAACCAACGCGTTGGGAAAGTCTGCTTAAACTTTCTCTCTGCCATTTCGTACACCTGTTGGATTTTGTTCAATTTAGCCTGATGTTTTGGCGAGTAGTGGTAGTATTTATATACCGTGTTTATCATTGCCTGATACTGCTGCAGGTATTTATTACTATTGGCTGCCTGTCCGCTAGCCAGTGCCAATCGGTGCGCTATGCAGTGAACGCTGAGCATAAGTTCGTTGCGTTCCTTCATTAGTGTGGTAACTCCACCGCGAACACCAGTCATAACACTTGCACCGTCCGTCGTTATGCATGCGATATTGTCCACACTTAAGTTCCTCATTTCGAGAACGCGAATTATTGTCGCGCACAAGTTTGTTGCCGTGCATTCGTCTCCGTTAAGCTCCGTGACTTCCAAAAACTTAGTGTGCGTCTGTCCGCGGAGTTCATATCTCACGTAAAATATCAATGTCTTTTCCGTTGAGACATCTGTCGATTCGTCACACATGACAGAGAATACCCCGCTTTGGCGAATGTCGTCAATCAGTTGCCTCCTAACCACGTCTGCAATCGCATCCTGCATGTCACGCACGCTTTCATGATGCTCATATGGCAGAGACTTGTCAGCCCTCATCATGCTTCCAAATCTAGATACGCTGTGGTGCACAAGAAGTTTGTTCAAGTCACTAATAGCACTCGATGGTTCGTTGCGCTTAGCTAAATAATACAAATTTGTCATAAGTCCTTCTACACCTTCGCGCTCCTTTTCTGCTGCTTTGATTGCCGCCTGTTCAATACTAACGGACGCGTTCTGCGCAGCTAACGCAAACTTGTGGTCGCTGGTGACTGTGTGTTTCTTGATGGCGTCTACCTTCATTTTGTTGCACCCTGAAGTCCATATGTTAATTCTCCCCGCGGACTAGCATATTTGGCAGAACATGAGTTGCTTTGCACAATCAAAGCGTACGAACGGAAATTTTTCCTTCCATTCCCGCTTGAACTTTCGATCCGTAGACGCTATCGGCGGTGCGTTATTTCCTGAAGGCTGTGGCGTATCTTTCGTAACTGTTGAAGTTGCAGCTTGTTGCTCATGTACAATTGTAGATACCGAGGTGCACTGTTGAAAACATTAAAACAAGGTTTAAGCATTCGTTTTATTATCAATAAATGCAACAAATGATCGAAACGACATCTTGCGGATTTACAATATATACACAACAGAATTACGTTGGGATTAAAAACTTATGAAAAAATCGTCCAGAAACTAGTTTATAAACATAATCACTAAACGACAAAACAGACATTGCATGAATGTAACACCTGGTAACAACGATAATTCGCTTTATAATTTTCACAAGGTTGGTTCTGTCGTAAATATTTATTTCAGGGTGTTATTAAACATCCGGACATAATGCAGGTTTTATGGAGAAAATGGTGTACAACCATCCGTTCACTTTGATTTACGAACAAAACATTTTTATTGAGAAATAATACTACAAGAAGACATCAAATTAAATGCATACTTTACCTCATCGTCGCACTTCTGTTTCTTATTAGGTCTAAAAAAATTGATCAGAGACTGCTGACGAGTGCAAGAATCTGCGTTTCTTTTATTTGCATTTTTTTCCGACATTTTGAGAGATCGGCATTAAACGCTGAAATGGAGAACTTCATAGCAGTCACATGATCAATGGCACAACGAAGACGTCACAAAATTCGTGACGTCATTAGATCTTTCTCGACTTATTCACATTTTCACGATTGTGTGTATATCGTATATAAGCTGGAGTGAATAGGAGAGAATATGGCGAAATATGTTATTTTGTTTATGAATAAACATTTAAAACCTGTATGTTTAGGTCATTGATCTCAGTGACGTATATTTGCTAAAATTTAATACTCGGGTTTAAATTTATATTGCCGCGATACCGGGTATTGTTTTTCACAACTTACTCGCCATAAGTAATTAATTGCTCACCAATTGAAATTAACTTCTCAAAACTAACAATTGTTTACAGTAATTAGGTGTGATGATGATGCCCGAGACCGCCTTGAATGTACTGCTTTATTTACCGTTTTTATATTACGTATTAATGCTACAAATGCGATTAATTGTTAAACAACCTGCGATAAACTCTTACTCAGTGACTGACGTCAATCAAAAATAATAGTCACTATGTAACCCCGCCTCCTTAAGCATTCTCGAAACCGATTGGACGTCTAACATCACAGTTCGGCGACTGGAAGGTACCCGAGAATTTCCCATGATGCATCGGTGTCAGCATACATACCTGTGTATTGTGGCTAGAATATACGATACGCGCGTTCGGTTATCTCTTATCAGTGGAATATCTATTACCACCTGGAGTTTTTATGGCGATTACATGTGGAAATCGGTACCGAGT
Source organism: Dreissena polymorpha (assembly GCF_020536995.1). Classification (NCBI taxonomy): domain Eukaryota; kingdom Metazoa; phylum Mollusca; class Bivalvia; order Myida; family Dreissenidae; genus Dreissena; species Dreissena polymorpha. The sequence goes on along the minus strand of NC_068355.1, from coordinate 95,804,975 downwards.
TCTCTTTAAAAGTAGGGAATATTTATATACTTATAGAGAAATGGCAATTTTTTTTGCAATCGCCATTTTCATTCACATTTTAAACTTTAATCGCCAGCTGAAATATTCAATCGCCTTTGGCGATTTTGGCGATCGGAAACGCTAACATAGCCAGGGTGCCAACGCTCGGCTGCGGGTACAGTTTTAAATAAATGAAAGCTTGTTAGAATAAAAAAAAATCTTGGTCACAGTGACCTTGACCTTGGACCTAGTGACCCCAAAATGAGTGTGGTGTGTAGAAGTCATCAAGGTGCAGCTACATATGAAGTTTCAATGTTGTAGGTGGAAGCACTTTCATTTTAGAACCAATGTTCAAAAGGTTAAAATAAGAGGGCCTGAAAGGCCCAAAGTAGCTCCCCCGAGATAACAAGATATTATTGGGACAAATCTTCTGACCAAGTTTCATGAACATTGGAAAATAAATGTGGCCTCTGGAGTGTTAACAAGGCTTTACTATACCCATATAAGGAAAAATACCCCGCCCCTTGGAAGCCATTTTTTCAAGCAAACATAATTATTTTCAAACTCATCCAAGATATCATTGAGCAATCTTCTGACCAAATTTCATGAAGATTGGACAATAAATGTGGCCTCTAGAGTGTAAACAAGGTTTTACTATAACCATATATAGCCATATAAGGAAAAATGCCCCGCTCCCTGGTGGCCATGTTTTTAAAGCAACCAAAACCATTTTCGAACTCATCCAAGATATCATTGGCACAAATCTTCTGACCAAGTTTCATGATGATCAGAAAATAAATTTGACCTCTAGAGTGTTAACAAGGTTTTACTATAGCCATATAAGGAAAATAGCCCCGCCCCGTGGTGGCCATGTTTTTCAACCAACTGGCATCATATTTGAACTCGTCAAAGATATTATTGGGATAAATCTTCTGAAAAAGTTTCTTAAAGATCGGACTATAAATGTGGCCTCTAGAGTGTTAACAAGATTTTACTATAGCCTAATATAGCCATATAAGGAAAAATGTCCCGCACCTTGGCAGCCATGTTTTTCAAGCAAACGTAACCATTTTCGAACTCATGCATAATATCATTAAACAAATATTCTGACCATATTTCATCCAGATTGAACAATAAATGTGGCCTCTAGAGTGTAAACAAGCTTTCACTATAGCCATATAAGGAAAAATGCCCCGACCCTGGCGGCCATGTTTTTCAACCAACCGGCATCATTTTGGAATTCGTCAAAGATATTATGGGGATGAATCTTCTGACCAAGTTTCATGAAGATTGGACAATAAATGTGGCCACTAGAGTGTTAACAAGATTTTACTATAGCCATATACAGAGGTCCAGATAAGATGCGTATTTGCGTAAAATACGCATGAAAAAAAAGAAAATAGGCATGGCTTAAAATTTTGTTGAGTAAAAAAACTCCTGGCTAAATTCGGATTACGCATCGTGTGCAATTTCAATGCGTATTAGCCGTTTATACATGAATATAAGTTCATGTAATCATGACTGGTTCCCGTCATTGTGTCCACACCAGTAAAACGTAGTGACATCGCCATCTATGTACAGAATTTGGTTCCCGACCTAATTTACTTTTCAGTCAGAACGGTATCATTTCATTTTGGCCCACGATAAAGGCTGATGTTGACACAACGGACAGTTCATCTCTTGTGTGGCACTATGGAAAAACCTTTTTCCTTCAAGCACTGCTTAAATGGCAGCCGAAATACACATATATAATAAACAATTTTACGGATACCAACCGCTTTACATTCAGATAACATGACTAAGCACATGTTTAAACTGTTACATATATTAAAATCCGGTTTGCAATCAATGAATCCACTAGAATCATTATGTTATGCGAAAACTTGCTGCTTGCTTGTTTTTCATATGACCGTCACGATCTGTGCCGCCCTGACCGGCAGTCCCTGTCCCGAAAGCGCTTTTCTTTTTGAGACATGTTCCGCAGCGTCTGCATGTGTTCGTGTTTTATTGTCATGTAATTAAAACAAAAATTAATGGCGAGCCAGTTATAAATGGTCGATCCCTATTAAGTTGACATCGTCATTAGTAACACCAGAAATAATTGTACGCCCTATTATTGACATTATATTAAATAAAACAAAAGTGATTGCTTTATTGTGTACAAAACTGCTTGTAATAGCAAGTTAACACTACATGTACAATTTATTATTAATTCTGGTCCTTTGAACATAAATACTCCTTAAAATTATCGGATTTTAATTTTTACTCATCAATTAAAAAATTCATGAGTGAAATACCCCTCGGCTGAAAAAATTATCTGGAGCTCTGGCCATATATAGCCATATAAGGAAAAATGCCCGCCCCATGGCAGCCAAGTTTTTCAAGAAAAGGTTAATATTTTTTTCCTCATCCAAGATATAATTGGGGCAAATCTTCTGAGCAACTTTCATGAAGATCGGAAAATAAATGTGGCCTCTAGAGTGTTAACAAGATTTTACTATAGCCATACAAGGAAAAATGCCTCGCCCCCTGGCGGCCATGTTTTTCAACCAACTGGCATCCTTTTCAAACGCGTCCAAAATATTATTGGGATGAATCTTCTGACCAAGTTTCATGATGATTGAACAATAAATGTGGCCTCTAGAGTGTTAACAAGATTTTACTATAGCCATATATAGCCATATAAGGAAAAATGCCCCGCCCCTTGGCAGCCATGTTTTTCAAGCAAAGGTTTCCATTTTTTATCTCATCCAAGATATGATTGGGACAAATCTTCTGACTAAGTTTCATGACGATCCGAAAATAAATGTAGCCTCTAGATCGTTAACAAGGTTTTACTATAGCCATATAAGGAAAAATGCCCCGCCCCATGGCAGCCATGTTTTTCAACCAACCACCATCATCTTTTTTCGAACTTGTCCAAGATATTATTGGGATGAATTTTCTGACCAAGTTTCATGAAGATCAGAAAATAAATGTGGCCTCTAGAGTGTTAACAAGATTTTACTAAGCCTTATATAGCCATATAAGGAAAAATGCCACGCCCCTTGGCAGCCATGTTTTTCAAGCAAACATTACCATTTTCGAACTCATCCAAGATATCATTGAGTCCAATCTTCAGACCAAATTTCATGAAGATTGAACAATGAATGTGGCCTCTAGAGAGTTAACAAGGCAAATGTTGACGCCGCACAACGCACAACGGATGATGGACAAAAGGCGAACACAAAGCTCACCATGAGCACGTTGTGCTCAGGAAAGCTAAAAATGTTAAGGTTTTACACAGATGACAGACGACACAACACGACATGACGAGCTGGCTATGACAAAGCCTCGAATTTTCTCAGAAAACAGCAGAGCTACTAAAACAAATATTTTTTTTTACTTACATTTGTTTTTTCTTTCATATCTGCAATGGCCTCTTTTAATAATTCAGTATTGCGTTGTCTCTCAGATTCTTGGAGTTTATCAAATGTTTCTTTCTGAAAAGTTAAAAATATGTTAACTTTTTACTATTTATTTAAAATAAAAATACATAAACACAATTTAATGACAAGAGGGCCTGAAAGGCCCAAAGTCACTCACCTGAGATAACAAGATATTATTGGGACAAATCTTCTGACCAAGTTTCACGAAGATCGGAAAATAAATGTGGCTCTAGAGTGTTAACAAGATTTTACTATAGCCATATAAGGAAAAATGCCCCGCCCCTTGGAAGCCATTTTTTTCAAGAAATATAATTATTTTCGAACTCATCCAAGATATCATTGAGACCAATCTTCTGACCAAATTTCATGAAGATTGAAAATAAATGTGGCCTCTAGAGTGCTAACAAGGTTTTACTATAGCCATATATAGCTGTATAAGGAAAAATGCCCCGCCCCTGGTGGCCATGTTTTGAGAGCAACGAAAACCATTTTCGAACTCATCCAAGATAAAATTGGGACAAATCTTCTGACCAAGTTTCATGATGATCGGAAAATAAATGTGACCTCTAGAGTGTTAACAAGGTTTTACTGTAGCCATATAAGGAAAATAGCCCCGCCCCCGTGGTGGCCATGTTTTTCAACCAACCGGCATCATTTTTGAACTCGTCCAAGATATCATTAGGATGAATCTTCTGACCGAGTTTCATGAAGATCAGACAATAAATGTGGCCTCTAGAGTGTTAACAAGATTTTACTAAGCCTTATATAGCCATATAAGGAAAATTACCCTGCCCCTTGGCGGCCATGTTTTTCAAGCAAACGTAACCATTTTGGAACTCATCCAAGATATCATTAAGACAAATCTTCTGACCATATTTCATCAAGATTGAACAATAAATGTGGCCTCTAGAGTGTTAACAAGGTTTTGATATAGCCATATAAGGAAAAATGCCCCGCCCCCTGGCGGCCATGTTTTTCCACCAACCATCATTTCCGAACTAGTCCAAGATATTATTGGGATGAATCTTCTGACCATGTTTCATGAAGATTGGAAATAAATGTGGCCTCTAGAGTGTTTACAAGATTTACAATAGCCATATATAGCCATATAAGGAAAAATGCCCCGCCCCTTGGCAGCCATGTTTTTCAAGCAAAGTTAACCATTTTTGAACTCATTCAAGATATCAGTAGGGCAAATTTTCTGAGCAAGTTTCATGAAGATCGGAAAATAAATGTGGCCTCTAGAGTGTTAACAAGGTTCTACTATAGCCATATAAGGAAAAATGCCCCGCCCCCTGGCGGCCATGTTTTTCAACCAACCGGCAACATTTTCGAACTCGTCCAAGATATTATTAGAATGAATCTTCTAACCAAGTTTCGTGAAGATCAAACAATAAATGTGGCCTTTAGAGTGTTAACAAGAATGTACTATAGCCATAAATAGCCATATAAGGAAAAATGCCCCGCCCCTTGGCAGCCATGTTTTTCAAGCAAAGATTACCATTTTTTTAACTCATCCAAGATATCATTAGAGCAAATCTTCTCAGCAAGTTTCATGAAGATCGAAAAATAAATGTGGCCTCTAGAGTGTTAACAAGGTTTTACTATAGCCATATTAGGAAAAATGCCCCGCTCCCTGGCTGCCATGTTTTTCAACCAACCGACATCATTTTCGAACTCGTTCTAGATATTATTGGTATGAATCTGCTGACCAAGTTTTATGAGGATCGGACAATAAATGTGGCCTCTAGAGTGTTAAAAAGATTTTGCTATAGCCATATAAGAAAAAATGCCCCGCCACTTGGCAGCCATGTTTTTCAAGCAAACATAACCATTTTTGAACTCATCCAAGATATCATTGAGACCAATCTTCTGACCAAATTTCATGAAGATTGGACAATAAATATGGCCTCTAGAGAGTGAACAAGGCAAATGTTGGCGTCGCACAACAGACGACGGACAACGGACAAAAGGCGATCACAAAAGCTCACCATGAGTACGTTGTGCTCAGGTGAGCTAAAAACATATCTTTTACAAATCATCTACTTGCCCTACAGTTCTTTACCTGGTAGTATTATGTATTGGTAACCAGGTATACATGACACACATTTACTGCAAAATATTTAATTAAGACTACCAAATTGATCTTTATCAAAGATAAAAATAAGTAGTTTCAAACTTTTCGAGCAATTGTATACAAACAGCCATATTTTGTTTTTGTTTATAATGATTGATATGAACAAAATAAAAATCAAATAATTAAAAACATGATATGCACAAATAAACTAAAGCAAATGTTGCTCAAATCCCTTAGCACTAAGATAAAGCAGTTTTGTAGATATGAAACCTGCCTTGCTATTTAAAGGTTCTTGATAAAATGTTGAGCATTCTTAAGATCTCCTCAACATACATACCAGTAATTACTGGTTAAACCCAAGAAAAAGGGACACAAGAGGGTCTCAATTTACAAAAGACATTTGCTCCAATCAGGAAAAAACAAAATAAGTTCAAACTTAAGTGAGGCATTTCCTGCTCTATACCAATACCTGCTCCACCAGGAGTGCACGTAAATGCTCGGTCTCTTCTCTCACGCTGCGCGCCAGGGACCGCTGACAGGACTCAGCCTGGGCCTGCACAGCCGCTGCCAGGGAGGCCCGGTACTCCTCCACCACCACCGTCAGGGCCTCGTGACCCGCACAACGCAAACCTTCCAGCTGCTCCCTGTGGGAACTCTTAAACATGGCAAGGACAAGAATCAAGGTTGTCTCCCTTTCACATTTTCTCATTTAGTTTATTTAAAATAGCAGAACTGACCATCCTGTTTTTTATTATACATATTTCTGGCCAAATTTTTAAGTTTGGACAAAATTGCTATTTCTTTAAAACATGTTTTACCTGTTACACATACCATCATAAAAGTAACATTAAAATGCATACTAAAAATACAATTATTGATTTGACACTTTCTTGTTAAAAATTCCATTAAAAAAAATATGATTACAATCCCAAACTCTCAACTGTGCTTTTAAAGTAATTTTTCATGCAAAATGGTAATTATGTTGTTTTTTCTAAATCCCTTTCATATGCAGAAAGCACAATTCATAAATAATATAATTCAGTTTTAAATTGTTTGAATAGTTTTTAATTTCTGTTATAAATTGCATCACAAACTACTAGAGCTTTGTCACAGACGTGACATATACCAACATGCCGCATTGACACAGACTATTTTCATGCTGTCTTCACATAACAAGAGAATCTAATTTATGGCGATTTTTAAGAATTATTATGCCATTATCATTTATGGCCATTTTTGACCTTTTAACTCAAAGTGTGACCTTGACCTTGGAGATATCCACATAATTCTTTTGTGTGACACACCATCCAAAATTAGTGAACAAATGATTTTAAAATGTCACAATGAACGACATAGTTATGGCCCGGACAAGCTCATTTATGGCCATTTTTGACCTTTCAGCTAAGTGTGACCTTGGACTTGGAGATATCGACATAATTCTTTCGCGCGACACACCGTCCAATCATGAATAACAAATATACCAAATGATTTGAAAATCACACAATGAACGACAGAGTTATGACCCGGACAAGCTCAATTATGGCCACTTTGACCTTTGAACTCAAAGTGTGACCTTGACCTTGGAGATATCGACGTAATTCTTTCGCGACACACTGTCCAGTGATGGTGAACAAATGTGCCAAATGATTTTAAAATCTCACAATGAACGGCTTAGTTATGGTCCGGACAAGCTCATTTATGGTCTTTTTTTACCTTTGAACTCAAAGTGTGACCTTGACCTTGGAGATATCAACGTAATTCTTTGGCGCGACACACCGTCCAATGATGGTGAACAAATGTGCCAAATGATATCAAAATCTCACAATGAACAACATAGTTATTGCCTGGACAAGATTTCGGGACAGACCGACATAGTGACTCCTATATAGCCCCCATTACCAATGGGGGTAAAAAAATTGTGATTGTATGTGTTTATATTTAAGATCTAGTGTCTTCCTAACCTTAAAATGTAAGTACATCTATTCATGTTTTGTAAGTGTGAAAAACATGTATAAAGTGAATATTGTTGTGTACTTAGTTTAAAACTTGTGTCCACAATTGTAAAACTAACACATTTTTTTTAAATTTTATGAGCAACATGTTTTGATCCACATGTATTAATTGAAATAATACTGATAATTATGTCATATATACTTGGACTTTTTCAAGATTCTGTCTAGCAGATTCTGCCAAAGCTTCTGCTCTAGCCAAGTCTTCAGCCAGGCGTGCATTTTCCGTCTGCTGTCTCTCTAAATCCTGTTTAAAGTACACATTAAGATAACAAACATGTTTAACAAATAGCACAGCCAGTAATGTACAACAAGGCAGAAGCATGAAACAAAATTGAAATGAAGGGTCAAAGCACATACCTTTGTTTAAAACTGAGGAATGATTGGCCTCGAAAGCTGAATGGTTTCATGTAAAACTCTACTGCACTTTTATTATATTTTACATTTGTTGCTAGTAATTGACTGGAGTGACAAAAATACCTTCGTGCTATAAACCAAACATTACTTTGTGGTCCAGATATTATTCTTATATGTGTTTATGTTGTTTTGTATTGTGCTGTTTTGTGCTGTTTAGGCAATTGGCCACTTGCCTTAAATAAAGGACCAACTAATTGTATATAAATTATATACAATTAGTTCGTCCTTTTTTAAGGCAATGAGAATGCAATACTGTTTCAGCAACTGGAGTTTCACTTCCTTATATACATATAGTACATATCTTTTACATTGTCCACTTTTTGCAACAAGGCAAAATAACTATAGTGTGAGTTCATCTATCAAGGCCGTTTTTGGGTTATATGTGTCTTGTTCTGAGAAAACTGGGCTTATTTCATGTGCGTAAAGTTTCGTCCCAGATTAGCCTGTGCAGTCCGCACAGGCTTATCAGGGACGACACTTTCCGCTTAAATGGTATTTTTAGTTTCAAGTAAGTCCCTCCTTACCAAAAATCAAGTTTAGGCGGAAAGTGTCGTCCCTGATTAGCCTGTGCGGACTGCACAGGCTAATCTGGGATGACACATTACGCACATGCATTATGACCAGCTTTCACAAAACAAGACACATATTGAACTCTTTTGCTCATCCATATGCAGTGAAAATTGTCAATGCAAATTTAAGTTTCAATGTTGTATAAAGTCCAATGTGACTGTTCTGCTCTTTTTAAATGAAATAAGGAATAAATCAAAGTTGTGGTGACAAAGTTATGATAAGCCTGTTTATTGAAAGGAAAAGACATTTAAATGTCACTCATTTATTCTGAACTTTAGGTAAAGAATGAATTGAATTGTCTCTATTGTGTCATTCATAAAAAAAAGATATTTCGCCCGTGCAGGTTTGGTAAAGATTGCATGAAAAGTGAAGTCTTTATTGCGATTGCTCTTCAAATATTCGACAAAGACAAACAAAAAGGTCCCCTATTTGGATTTCCTCATGCTAAGTTGACCTAGTTGGTATTCAACAAGCATTTATTGATATATACAGCATACCTATCAAGTCTAATATTTTCGGACACCCAAAATTCAGAAATAATTGTGTCCCTTCTTTTTCAGACACTAAATATTGCAATAATTGTTTGTGTTTGAAACTAAGAATAATTATGGTAAAAAGTCAAAAAGGTGAACACAATTTTGTTGTTACTTAATACAAACAAAACATTAAAGCGGATAGTGTCAACCTGTTGAATTGATTCCTTTTCTTCCACTGCCCTCTGTAATAGTGAATTGGATTCTGCCTCACCCTGAACACTCTGGTTGTTTGCCACATTCCAGTGAATCTGATTAGCTGATTCCTGCTCATTGGCAGAAATGTCATTGGCTGACACAGGGGCAGCAGCCTCCAGATCTGGCTCCACAGCTGGGGGACCAGTCCTTAGCTGGTTTGCTCCTGAATGCTGATAATTTGAAGCCTCTGTGTGTCCAGAGGCACCAAGCCTAGACATCAAACTCCCAGGAAGGTCAAGGCCACTTATGTCAGGCATCTGAGGGGTTACTAACGGCATTGAGTGTTGTCCAGATGACGCTAGAAAGCTGCCATCTAAAATGTCATTAGCAAAGTTGAAGTCATCTTGGTCATTCTGAAAGAATACAAGTAAACAAACTACAACTTGTGAGCACGAAATAAGTATACTGTGGAAACTACTAAAACCAGGTCCTCCCTAAACTGGAATTGTTTGCAAACAGGACAAATTGTCCTGTCCTATTTTATTTGACACAAGATTCATATGCAAATAATCTCTCTTAAACTGGTATTACCTGCATTCCAAAAACAAGCCTAAATTTAAAGCATAATTGCTTATTGGCAGTTATGAATTAACCCCTCAAAACTGTAATGGTCTTTGTGTTTCACCCCTTCTTCGTAGTGTCTAAAGAGAGTACATTCTGAATTTAAGTTTCATAATGATAATAAGCAAGTATTGAACTGTAAAAATTGCAAATCAATTAAGACATTTATGACAAGGAACACTTTGATCATTCGGGTAATGCATTTTGACCCTTGGAAATAAATTAATTATAAATCTGTCACTTCCATAACAAACATTTATTTGTCTGCACAATAAATGTGGGTGCATGATATATGTAAATTTATTGACAAGTTCGTAAAATTAAATGTTAACTGATATAATAGTGAGGTTTATAATACAAACAAGAGCTGTCTCCACCGGAAGACATATGCCCCCCAAAAACGCTTTTTCGAAACCTAAACCCAGATTTCAAAACCTAAGCGCGCACCCTAAGTTCAAGGTCAAGGGGGTCAAAATTTGTGTGCGTATGGAAAGGCCTTGTCCATATACACATGCATACCAAATATGAAGGTTACATGTACATCTGAAGCAAAATAATAGTTAGGATTTTTTTTAGCACAAACGCAATTTTTTGATGATTCAAGGGCCGTAACTCAGAAGTGCCTGGGTAAATTTGGCTGATTATAGAACATAGCCTAGATTTTATTGCCTTTCACATTTTTATAAAGTTTGGTGAAGATCCGATGATAATTGCTGGAGTTATTGAGCGGAAACTAGAAAAAATCAATTTTTCGATGATTCAAGGGCTGTAACTCAGGAGAGTCTTGGTCAATCCGGCTTATTAACAAATTTGACCTAGATCTTAGATCTTATGACTTTACACATGTTCATGAGGTGTGGCGAAGATCCTATGACATTTGCTGGAGTTATTCAGCGGAAACAAGAAAAACGCTATTTTTCGATGATTCAAGGGCCGTAACTCAAGAGTGTCTGCGTCAATTTGGCCGATTATTGAGCTTGACCTAGATATTATTACCTTTCACATTTTCATGAAGCTTGGTGAAGATCTGATGACAATTGCTCAAGTAAATGAGCGGAAGCGAGAAAAAACCCAATTTTACGATGATTCAAGGGCCGTAACTCAGGAGTGTTTTGGTCAATTTGGCTGATTATCAAACTTGACCTAGATCTTATGACCTTACACATGTTCATGAAGTGTGGCAAAGATCCTATGACATTAGCTCAAATTATTGAGCGGAAAGGAAAAAACCCCGCAATTTTTCGATGATTCAAGGGCTGTTACTCAGGAGTGTCTGGGTCAATTTGGCCGATTATCAAACTTGACCTAACTGCTATTGCCTTACACATTTTCATGAAGTGTGGCGAAGATCCTATGACATTTTCTCGAGTTATTGAGCGGAAACGAGAAAAAAAAAAATTTACGATGATTCAAGGGCCGTAACTCAGGAGTATCAATTTGGCCGATTATCAAACTTGGCCTAGATGTTATTGCCTTACACATTTTTATTGAGTTTAGTGAAGATCTGATGACAATTGCTCGAGTTATTGAGCGGAAACGAGAAAAAAACCAATTTTACAATGATTCAAGGGCCGTAACTTGAGTGTCTGGGTCAATTTGGCCGATTATCAAATTTGACCTAGATGTTATTGCCTTACACATTTTCCATGAAGTTTGGTGAAGATCTGATGACAATTGCTTGACTTATTTAGCGGAAACTAATCCGGACGGACGGACAAACAAACAGACGGACTAACGGACGGTGCGATTTTAATATGCCCCCAGACCCAGGGTTGGTAATGGGGCCATGCCTAGTTGAGATTGACTGCATTGTCATAAGAGAGGTTCAGTATCAAGTAGAAGTGAATCGGTGTAGAAATGAAGAAGTTAATGTAAAATAACCTACAAAAACGAGTGAAAATCTCTGACCGGCCCCATCCCAACCCCCATAACTTTTTACCCAGGGGTCTGATCAAAATTCCAAATAGTGCACTGTTGCACATATGCTCATAGCTACCATGTGTTTAAGTTTGATGGGCTTACTCTGCCATTCACCAATGGCTAAAAATAAGGAAATTTGGCTACAAAAAATTCCATTTGGCTACATGGTTTTCTGCATTATCACCAATGAAATGTCCAAAATAACTAGTGACCTGAAAATCAATAGGGGTCATCTGTGAGTCACGATCAATGTACCTATGAAGTGTCATGATCCTAGGCAAAAGCGTTCTTGAGTTATCATCCGAAAATCATTTTACTATTTCGGGTCACCGTGACCTAGACCTTTGACCTTGTGACCTCAAAATCAATAGGGGTCATCTGCGAGTCATGATCAATCTACCTGTGCAGTTTCATGATCCTATGCATATGCGTTCTTCAGTTATCATCCGAAAACCATTTTACTATTTCGGGTCACCGTGACCTTGACCTTTGACCTAGTGACCTCAAAATCAATAGGGGTCATCTGCGAGTCATGATCAATCTACCCATGAAGTTTCATGATTCTAGGCGTATGCATTCTTGAGTTATCATCCGGAACCCATTTTACTATTTCGGGTCACCATGACCTTGACCTTTGACCTAGTGACCTCAAAATCAATAGGGGTCATCTGCGAGTCATGATCAATCTACCCATGAAGTTTCATGATCCTAGGCGTTTGCATTCTTGAGTTATCATCCGAAGACCATTTTACTATTTCAGGTCACCTTGACCTTGACCTTTGACCTAGTGACCTCAAAATCAATAGGGGTCATCTGCGAGTCATGATCAATCTACCCATGAAGTTTCATGACCCTAGGCGTATGCGTTCTTGAGTTATCATTCGAAAACCATTTTACTATTTCGGGTCACCGTGACCTTGACCTTTGACCTAGTGACCTCAAAATCGCTAGGGGTCATCTGCGAGTCATGATCAATCTACCCATGAAGTTTCATGACCCTAGGCGTATGCGTTCTTGAGTTATCATTCGAAAACCATTTTACTATTTCGGGTCACCGTGACCTTGACCTTTGACCTAGTGACCTCAAAATCGCTAGGGGTCATCTGCGAGTCATGATCAATCTACCCATGAAGTTTCATGATCCTAGGCGTATGCGTTCTTGAGTTATCATTAAAAAACCATTTTACTATTTCGGGTCACCGTGACCTTGACCTTTGACCTAGTGACCTCAAAATCAATAGGGGTCATCTGCAAGTCATGATCAATGTACCTATAAAGTTTCATGATCCTAGGCCCAAGCGTTCTTGAGTTATCGTCTGACAACCACCTGGTGGACGGACCGACCGACAGACCGACCGACAGACTGACATGAGCAAAGCAATATACCCCCTCTTCTTCGAAGGGGGGCATAATAAGTATTAAGACATAAAAAGGTAAATTTGGCTACAGAAAATTTTGAGCCAGAGGTAGCCCTGTTGAAGTAATGTTCAATCAATCACAGTACAGTGAGTCCACTGATGTTGATTTTATACAGTTTTTTCTTTTTTCTAGGTGGATCATTTATATACAATAAAATGCCTATAAACAGAATGAAATAAATCTTAGTGCCATTTCAAACGCTGCCCTGACCTGCTGTCCAGCAGCTCCTTGGTGCTGATAGTCATCCAGAGCGAGGTCAAAGTCCTGTGGTATGCTCGCCTGTGCACTACTTGCAACATCGACAGTGTTTGGTGTGTCCAGATGCTGAGGGAACCGGTTCTGGCTGCACAACAGGTCAGGCTGCACACTCTGGATTCCAGAAACAGCTGAAATAAATTGCTTAGTGTGAAATAGAAATTGGCATGCTTATGATATGCATATGAAAACTTCCAGATCAATAGAAGCAGCTGCAAAGAATATTTGTATGTTTAATGTGTTGGGTATAATTATTTATTGAAATGATGGCGAAAAAGAGTATTAATAATAGCTTAATATATCTTAATTGGGAGTTCGGAAGCTGAGCTCAAGCTGGCTATACAATTAATGAACACATTACACACTTAAAGGCTCTGTATTTGGTTAGTTCATCTAATACAAAATAGAGAATGCTTATAATATGGCACCCAATACATAAATCACATAAGAACATTTGATTTGACTTAAACACTTGACTACTGCTAAGCACACAGACCTGGAGCAAACATGGCCCACAGATTTGGTGCTGCCTGCGCTCCTCTATTCCCTACATCTGGATTTTCCAATGGCTCAGCAGCCTGTAAAAACAATATTACATGTTTAAGGTCACTACAATGAAGATTTCTCTATTGGGAGTCACAATTTTAACATACTGTCCAGAAAAAAAAAAAACTTGCAATCATTTAATAAACCTTTTCATTGTACAATTTGTAATGAGAAGATAAATAATCATTAAATACTAAATGTCAATATAATCGAGTTTTTTTACAAACACAAACTGCTGTTTGATCATATCTCTAGCAAATGTTTAAAATAAAAAAACAAGTCAAGCATTCAATCAGTTGGTATTTCATGGACAAAACATTAAAAAATATACTGAACTGAATACCTCAAATCCTCCAAAGTCCCCAAAATCGTCATCCTGATTGTTATTCTGAAAGACAAAGCTATAACACCTTAAATTTTCATACAGTCTTTCATATTGAGCATGTCATGGAATCGATAATGTTGTTTTCATGAAGAACAAGGCTTTGGTGATGATGTCACATGTATGCGCTCTTAGTATTATGCTTAACTAACATAACTTCGCTTCACAAACAGGTATAATTGCATTTCAAAATCTTACTTTAACTAAAATGTTCCAAATGTATCCATATTCCATACATTTTATTGATCCTCTTCATTAAATATCCACATCAATTGTAAAGTGAAGAAGACGACTGAGCTAGTATAAACACAACACTCTCATTAAAAAGATTTTTTTTTAACTTTCACTTTCTCCAGATTATCAGAAAGTGTTAAAAAATAGGATAAGACTAGTGTGCGCACATCGCGTCAGGTGATGTACACATGATCAGTGAGAATACCCCATTCCAATTGGACGTTTATTCAATAGGTACACAAGTTTATACAGTAATTTATTTGAAAAAGTCGAATGTTTGTGTTTATGAAATTTTTATGTCAGGGCTCTCTCGAACAATCAGGGGAAGCTACCCACATCCCTAATGAGGGGGAATTTTGCCAGGTTTCCGTTTTATGGGGGATTTTTACATACTCTCGCATTACTACATGTTTGAACTATATTTATTGTTGTTGTTTTTTATATAATTGTGAATACTTGACACTCAAATTAAAGGGATCTTTTCACGCTTTGGTAAATTGACAAAATTGAAAAAAATTGTTTCAGATTCGCAAATTTTCGTTTTAGTTATGATATTTGTGAGGAAACAGTAATACTGAACATTTACCATGGTCTAATATAGCCATTATATGCATCTTTTGACGATTTTAAAACCTAAAAATTATAAAGCGTTGCAACGCGAAACGATTGAATAATTTGGAGAGTTCTGTTTTTGTCGTTAAATTTTGTGAAACTACGAAGATTGCTTATATAAGGTATAAAATACTTCAACTGTGTATACTCGGCGGAATAGCTCAGTAGGCTAAAGCGTTTTTACTTCAGGACTCTGGCAGGACTCCAGGGGTCACTGGTTCGAAACCTGGTCCGGGCAATCTGCTTTTCCTTTTTTAAATTTTATTCTTGATTTTTTACTGGAGCTTTTACGATCCAATGTTTACATTTATCGATATAAAGCATTTAATGACTAAGTTAAAAAATGCCAAAATCTGTGAAAAGGCCCCTTTAAGACTATAGTGCAATGAGGAATTATAAAGTGAATGTCAATATAATAAATATTTGCATTTTTTTTGCTTGAGCATTATTTATCTCCCATTTTACATAAATGCATGGTTCTTTATTTTGAAATGGTGAATCATCAGCTTTTTTTTTTTTTTTTTTTATTACCACATTTATATAGCGCCCTTTTTATACTCGAGATGTGTGTTCAAAGGTGCTTTACAGTTTTTCTTTGATCACTGGGTCATAAGTTGTCGGTTAACATCTTGGGGCAGTATGCAGCCACGGCACATTGGCTTATTTCCCTCACAGGTACCCATTTATACACCTGGGTGGAGAGGAGCAGATGTGGGATAAATTTCTTGCTCAAGGAAATTCCTGTGGTCGGGGAGGGTTTGATCCCGGGACCTCTCGATCCCTACGCCAGATTCCTACCATTAGACCACTGCACTATTTTGCATTACTCCTATAAATATGAGGTCGATTTACATCGACCTCATATCGTTTAACGTTATTTTGCAATAGCATCGTTCCGACATGAATTCATGTCGGAAGCTTTAACGGCATCAAATTCATATAACAGCACAGAATAATCATGCAATAAATTATTAAACATAAAATATAAACATTATTTTACTAATTGCATTATAAAAATGTTTATACAAACTTACAAGTAATGATAGTCCAGACCTTAAAACACTACCACTGTTCAAATTCCATATTGTTGCCATATAGCACTGTGTAAATTGAAAGTTGCATAATGTTACCTCATTGGTCGGTTATAAATACATTGTTTCTCTATATATAGTATTCGATTTAGACGAAAATAATAATTTACGTGGAATGTCATATTAGTTTTCCATTATAACTTTGATCTTGCTGTGTGTGTTTATGGACATTATTAATTATGTTATACTATTTTTGTATTTCATTAAGAATTAGAACGTGTAGCCCTTTTTGTTAACTGTTTTTAGCAAACGATTCGCGGCTTAATAAGACACGGAAAATAGTTAAAGCGACACTTTCATTTAAAGGTTTAATGTGAACAATATTAAATGAAACCTTTTTTGGTATTAATATATTTTATTGACATGTTAAATTCGATACTTGAAAAGGTGTTTAGTCTTTAAAAAGATGTCGCTGATATTGTTAATTTCAATAACTGTTAATATGCTTAATGTTGTGTAAGAAATTGAATAGTTTCACTGAGTTTTATTCCCGCCTAAAATCCGATATCGTAAAACGCGCAACGGTTAAGAATAAGGTCTAAATAAGTTTAGGTATTCAGATCTGAATATCAGCAGCTGTGCCAGCTGGGAGCCCCGTTTTGGCTTTAACAACGGCAAGCGAAACAACATACCTTTTTAAGTCTTGCACTTAGACTCCATGATCACAAGTATAGGTCCCTGCTGTGGCGTATGACACCATAGTGTTATTTAGTATTGGTCGGCACAGTATCTGATCATAACGAGACAATTGGTTTGTGCTGAACACAGGGGCAATAAAACCACAGATCTATCAATAAACAAGATTATTGAGATATCTTTTATTGAACACCGCGATAAAAATGCTCAAACCACGGACTCTAGATTACACGGATAAGAAACATGGCAACATTCTCAGAATCATCACTGCTATATGTGTAATCACCTAACAATTCGTCTAAAAATAATTTATATATTTGAGTTGAAGACGATGTACTGTTGTATAAGTCTGAATAAACTATCTGTCTGCCTGTCTAAATCAAAGCCGTCATCGTCCCAGTGAAAAAAAATCTGATTTTGAATAGTTGAACATGATGCCCTAATGTCAAAATACGAAATGACCCGCGTAACACCGACCATATTTTCAAGAATCTTTAATAAATTGATAATTTAAGGTAAATAACATTTCATATAATTATACATAATTCCCTCGTTGATAATTAACAGCAAACGATGAATGTTTTTGACACCCATTTTATTTCAAGTATGCATGCAAAGCCGAATAAAATCGAGAGGGTCCGCTATATACGCTGTTTCATCATAAATTTAACACCCTTTCTGTGTTATAAACAAGAGCTGAAATAGTTAATTTATTAAGATTTATTTATAATAAGCTTTATTGATATGTTTCGTGAACAAAATACTACAATATATCATAAAAAATATAATAATCATGGCAAAGGAAATTCAATGGCCGGTTTCTAAACAAAAGCATAATCGCCGAGACCGTAGCATCAGTTCAGTGCGTTAGGAACGCGCGCTACTTTCTTCCGCCTTCATTCCTTAATTACTTTCGTTTTTAAACAATTTTTTTTCTATCGTATACAGAATTCTATTCTCCTAAGCAAGATGTAATTTTTAAAACTGAACTCCAAACATAAACGCTACAAATTGGTATTAAGTACGAACATGTCAACCGTAAATCTAGTTTCTAAAACTCCAAAACGGTATGATATTTGAAAAAGTTAAAGTTATAACTCGCCAGGCTGTCGAAATCAGAAGAAAAACTTAATATATATTTATATATCTGTTTACTACGTAACGTAATCTTTCTAATGATATATAATTTGTCAAAATCGGCCGAGAAATGAAACTATAATTCAACAAAAGACGTGAGTGGGTACATCAAAATGTATAACCTCGGCGCTTCGCTGTACGCTAATTGTACAAAATCGATAGCCACAATACGGTAAAACGCGCGGTGGTAAAACATAAAATGTTTATTTCTTGTGTTTATCTCGCTATAAATCCATTAATAACAACGTGAATATACTAAAACGTATATTTTTGAAAGAGGAATTAATAAGCAACAAGATAACGTATAAACCAATAAAATCGGATGAATAGTTTTTGCATAAGATTGAATTTACTACAGTAAGGGTCAAATACTCGATTCATCTCCTAACAATATACACTCCGTGATACAACTGGTAGTTTTAACACACACATATAGGTTCCATTTAATTAAAGAGTACAGAAAGCTAAAAAGTGATGTGGTTTGTTGTACAACAACAATTGGTTATGTGTAACCTATTCAAAAAATAATTTCGTTCAAGATAATTCAATGTAATTCTATAAACGACAAACACACGAAGTGTGTTGTGTATGTTTATTTTTAAAAATGTACATAAGTGGTTTAAAAGCACAATTTTTACACATTTAAGAGGTAATCGCTCACATATATGTCTAATTAATGATAATTTTATGCATTAGCAAAGATTTAACGAGAAAAACTGAAGTTTTAGTTGAACTCAATTTGCTATAGGAAAACAACGGTAGCCGTTTAGACGTAAGCGGGGTAGCTTAGGTCTAATTATTTGGACTATATTTTGCATGAACTCTTGTTCAACTTCAACATGTTTAATTTCTAGTGACTTGTCATCACAGTTATCTGATGGTATAAGATGGTATGTTTGAAAAGATTGCATTAAATGTTTTCACTGATTTCTTTTAAATAAAACACAATCGATCTCATTTAGAGTAAAAAACTAAATCCGAACAAAGTTTATCCGAAGATTGTGTCTTAAAATATGGGCCATGCAGCTTTAATAACGTTAACTTCGAAATAAATGTAAAGATATATTAATTACTAAGAAATTGTGTTTGCGTTAACTTACATGGTTAGTTGCCATGTTTTTATATATTTACGTTAACCTTTTTCGATTATACGCATCTGTCAAACACTAATGACGAAAGCGCTGCCATTTTATATGGTCTAATAGTCGGTTGAATGTCCCATTATCACCTGTATCCGGGGAGAATTTAAGAAGCCATTCTCTTAAACGAGTTCAAAAATGTATTGTAATAACACAGGCAAATTAATATCGGTTTAAAAATCAACATCATTATATTTTTATATATAGTAAACAACATTATGATAATTTAAATAACGACAAAACACTCATATTATAAACTTCAACATCAAATTTGGCACAAGAAAAAAAGAGTTCTTCGCATACAGTCTGTTTACAGGGAATACAGGGTTAGGGTTAGGGTTATCAATCTATTTCTTTTTAACCCCCCACGCATGGCCATAATGTATCAGTATTGAACATAGCCATTATTATAAAAGAAGAAGAAGAAGAAGAAGAATACAATAGTCTAAAGGCTCCCCAACGAGAGTTAAGAATGTGGACTCCATCAACACAATTTCAATATGCCCAGGTGTCTGTGTTGATTGTGAGATAGTGTACAGAGATGTGTGTGGGACGTGGAGTGTAATCAAGAAATTCTTTGGAGAGATGGAAAAATTAATGAGTTTCCCATATGAAACACGCAATGTGTGACATGGACTGTTCACATAGGACCCATTTCGAAAGTGCAATCGAATACCACATGGGTTCCATCTGGGATTTCCAAGGTTGAATGCATTTGGACAATTTTGTTCTAACTTGTATGGGCACGCCCAGATAAAGCCCATATGGGACCCATATGACATATTTTGCTGGGAAGATCTACTCATTTCAAACCCATTACGGTGCCATTTTCAACAGTTATGATCATTTCATGTAATGTTTACGACCAATTTGCATTGGCACCGCAATATCAGAAATTATTACCGATGACTCTTTGTCGAGGACATTACTAAATGGGGTTAAAAACAAAGAGCAATTAATAACTATAAAATATGGCAGAAATTATTATGGTTCGACGACATTACACTTTTCCTCAACGACCGCATTCTAACAGCGAAGTTTCGAGTTGATACCGATTATAATTTTCTACATATTCTCGGACATTTTTTGTTATGAACATTACACACGTGCATTTAGTGTTTCCGATCTTTTCACTACATTTCCACCTGTTGAGATCCGTCTACATATAAAGTTTATTTTTTTGTTTATCATTTATATCACAGATACAAATTCAAAATTTATTTAAAGATGGAAAGTAATACAAACATGAAATTTTTAGAACAATAGTTAGGGTTCTTGAGCAATCCACAAGATCGACACACCATGTTGTCTCAAGTTTGTATCTCATATAAAGATACAACACATATAAATATTCGTTTGTCTTATAGAGATTCAAATTAAAAAGGAAATAGTCAAAAGAAATAAATCTAAGACATTAAATAAAGAGCAAATGTTTATATTTCCTGCACTTCCTCTCAACGAGACTGAACTACCTTTGAAGTGTCATGTTCAGACCTCATATAGTTGGAAACATAAACTTCGGACAAATTTTAAGCATAAAACTTTACAAAGAGAAATAATTTTACAAATACTATGCATGTGCCATGTCTCATGTGCATTCCACATGTCCTTATTGGGATATACTAGTATATTCATATGAATTTTCAATACAAACACATGACGGCCGGAAGGACGTCCTTACAACCTGGTTCCAGAATACCGCTTACATTTCTAATATTTTGGGACAGCAAACATGATACTTATTGAAGCTTTTGTCATCACGTGGTTTGTAACGACGACATGAATAGTAGGAATTTCTTCTGAATCAGTAATACGACTACCTTACCACCAAAAGTTAGGCATTCAAAAAGCTTCATAACATACATACCAGAACGGACCCTTTTTGTCACAAGAAATATTTTGAAAAATTGATTCATACAATGTATATAAGAATAAGACTTCTTTTTTATATCACAAATGCCAAAATAAGAACATAGAGTGTAGGGCAAAGAGTGTATAGGATTATATTTTAGCCGAATATACTAAAAATAAATTAGAAACTATGCAAACAATTTAAAATACAATAATATATAAGTATATGAATTTATTTTTCAAATATAATCAAATATTACTTCTTAAGCATTTAGGACTCGCATCTCAATGCAGACCAACATAAATACGGAGACACATACAACAGTCCGTCCAAAACATCTGTATCTGGCAAAGAATTTAATGTGCATGTGTTCATTTTATTACAGATATCGCTAACACAAGCCCGATTTTAGTGTGGGTTATAAAAACAGATGGCACATACCAAATCTCCTGTCCGTCTGTAAACCAGTTTGAAGATATTAAATGAATTTTCCGATAAAACACATCGCCCCAGTTGACATATAGAGCGATCTACAATTATTTTTTACTCTACGATTGTAGTTAGCAAGTTTATTCATAGTTTTATGCGCATGTATACAGTAATATCTTATGCCACTCTGTTTGAAATCCCACTCTAACCGAAATGGTCGGACTGGATTCGTCGTGAGTATGCATGAAAGCGGCACCCAATGCTCAAGAACGCGAAAGCTTGCAACACAACAGCGAATCCTTTGGAAACATTGGAAACGCCGAAGTGAAGGTGTTGCGGCATCCTGGATCGCCGTGATGACGAATAGACGCAGAAATAACGCGTAGAACGTCATATGGTGTTTGAGAAACGCAATACATAAAGTCACTTTGGAAACGACGAGAATAGGTTCATAGGCCCCCGGAGATAACTTTTAATAATAAACAGTCCGTCAGTGGAGGTCTAATATTTAGTACGGCCTGTTTTGATCATGGTCTTAGTGCATGCAGTCTGAGCGCAAATCACATTTAGTATGGAGTATGTCGCTGATCGCATCATGAGCGCCGAGTGATCGCCGTAAACAATTAAATCCAATCAAAACGCTTAGGTTTTGTGGTTATTCCACAATCAATTAACAGAACGATGACTGCATAATTTTTATGGATTTCGTTAATCTGCATCACCAAGGACAATAGAAGATCTGCATCACCAAGGGCAATAGTAGATCTGCATCACCAAGGACAATAGTAGATCTGCATCACCAAGGACAATAGTAGATCTGCATCACCAAGGACAATACACATCTTGCTACAAGGTATTCAGCTCATAATGATTATCTCGTTATAGTTCCCCGATTTTATTGCAGGTATTTGACAAATGTTCATCACGATTATGCAAAATACATAGGCGCATACGACTGAATGGAAAGGTGTGGAAGAGTATTGTGACGTCTTAATGTAAATTAATTGCTATCAATATTTGCTATTGTAAAATCTCATGTTGATGTATCGCTATTTTGTGCATCTTTATAGATCTCCTTGTTATTTTATTATCCGATTTTTATTTAAAAATAAATATAAAATAAGTATGTCATTTATAAAGAATACAATAACATTAATGAACCGATTTCTATTGATCATATAACTAATCCTTTACAAAATTCAAATTCTAATAATTCTATAAGTTTTCCGTAAAAAATCACTGATTATTTGGAGAAAATATTTAATCGTCGTTCGTTAAACGCCACTTGCATTACATTTATCTAAAATAATGTAAATGGTGTGTCCCTCGTTGTACGGTACCAACAGGCATGATTTGACTAATCACTCCAACTTATGCGCAGTGCTCAAGCACTCGCGAATCATCTTGCTCAACCGCATCAATAGGGTTTTGTTCACGGCCGTACCGGAGAGTTCTATGAGCGCATTTGAGAGGTTAGTGGACGTGACCATTGTATAGTTTTTTCAAAACTTAAGTATCATGAGATATATAGAGATGGCTTTTTGGGTTGTTGTTGTTGTTTAAAGCTGGCCAGATTGTGATTTAATTACACTATCGTAAAATTATGATTGATAAAATACATTTGAATGTTTTATTATGTTTCAATTGCATTTCTAATTATAATAAATGAATGTGTTTTCTAGAATATATTGTAAATATTCTGATGCATCGAAATGGTTTTCGGATTTTGCAAACATGCGTCAACGTAAAATGTTTTCATAAACGTGCTCGATGGCTCTTCTTTCAGTTTGCACAATTTGGCAAATTTGAAAACACTTAACCATTTTGTTCATCTTTGAATAGGCAGGCTATGTATTTATTTATAAGATTATTATTTATTTATTTATTTTTTGAAGGGGGGGGGGGGGTTACTTATACTAAATGCATAATAAGCGAAAACTTGAGATTTTTTCTGGTATGGTAGTCAAAATATAATACTGAAACAAATAAAAGTAAAAAAACATAACTTATTTTCATGTTGGTGTACATCTTTACTGGTCATACAACGCGTTCCAACGCTTACTTGCACATGTCGGTTAGTAAGTTCATACATTCTCGTAATGGCTCAAGCACGTTTTATGTTTTTATGTTATAATTATTCAAATAAAACACCATGACTTCTTGCAAAAAAAACCTGAAACTTTTATGATAGTATATTGTTATAGTTAGTTTTGGAATGTATGATTATAACTAGAAATGGCGCGGCAGAGGCCGACGCGTATCCCCACGCCGCATGTTTGACACAGGGGCGCCCCAGGGTTGGTAATGGGGCCATGCATAGTTGAGATTGACCGTATTGTCATAAGAGATGTTCAGTATAAATTTGAAGTAATTCAATGTACAAATGAAGAAGTTAATGTAAAATAAACTAAACAATTAGTGAAAATCTATACCCTAATTTCTCCTCCTCATCCTGCTCTCCTAACAAATCTAATAATGAATCAACTTCACTGTAGTCAATAATGTACATGTCATCCTAATTGGAATGATTTATGAGATGACTGAACATGCTCTCTCATGCAATCTTCTTGCTTCTGTTTTGGAAAAGTTATATTTTGAGGTTAATGGTTGACTAGATAGTAGCGTCTCAGAAATTTTCTATCGCAATCTTGTACACAACAATGAATATGTTGAATTTCATGTCTTTCTTTGATGTGCCTGTTCAAAGTCCATCTTGCTTTAAATTGTTTCTCACATTTGTACCACACACTTTTTTGACAGATTTTCAGTAATGAGTCTAAAATTGTAATTGCAAAAAGTGAAAGTTTCAGCCCTTTTATAGATTCTTGAGGCTATATTCCATGAGTTTCTCATGCTTTTTATGCTTGACTGCATTCTATCTCTTCTCTCATATACAGGTGTCCCTTTGCGCCAATATTTTATAATCCCTTGTATAAACATTAGCTTGAGCTAAACCATTTCACAGTTTAGTTAACACAAACAATTTTTTTTCTTTTTCATAAAAATCACAAACAATTGAATACTAAATACATCTCTGCGCCACTACTGTGTCGCTCTATGCCACTTTGATTTTTTTTTTATATCATTTGGCAGGTTATTTACTTACCTCCCTTTAAAGATGATTACTTCCCTTGGATTTGTTTTTTTTTTACCTTGAAGGATGACCTTGACCTTAACCTTTACCACTCAAAATGTGCAGCTCCATGAGATACACATACATGCCAAATATCAAGTTGCTATCATCAATATTGCAAAAGTTATGGCCAATGCACCATACCGGGGGCATAAAAATAAGAGAAAAACTCTGATCCGGCCTCGCCCAAATAACTTTTGACCCATGGGTCAGATCAAAATTCCGTCACTGTCACATATGCTCATAGCTACCATGTATGTAAGTTTCAAGGTTCTAGTGCTAATAGTGTTGGAGGAGCAGGTGGCCAGGACGGAAGGACAGACATCAATACAATATCCCCACTTTTTCCCCTAAAAACGTGGAGATAATTATTGTTCTAAATAAGAATTATTATTCATTAAAGCTTTATTTGCAACATATTATCATTAATAATTAAGTCCTTATTTTATCGATTTTATTGAAGTATATATTTATCAATGAAGTAGTATACTGGATGTAACTTCATCTTTATGGTAACCACAATATGGTACATTGTGTAACTGTTTTAAATGGATGATTCCTCAAACAAATTGCGGGGCGTTCCGAGTCAAATGAATGTAACGTGTGGCAATCGTACGATATATTATATCCTATTCGTATCGGTGAGTCGTATATTCAACAAGTGTATTTATTTTCTAATAAAAATAATGAATTGAATACAAATAATTGCAATTTTTATATTTATATTTTATACATAAAAATGCTAGTTGCATGGACTTTTTTCTACATCCCTACCCAATCTATATCGGTTTGACGAAACGACATATGTATATTAGTAACAATAATTTTTATCATCGTCTTTATGTAAAATATAATTGCATGTTGTGCCCTATTGTTAATCATGGTACTTATTGAGACTTGTCCTATCTTTATTCAGTGTGTGTTAATTGTTTTAGGAACATTAATAATTCACGCGATAAAAATAAGCACATGGGACTTTCTGATATAATGTCGAACGAGAAAAACGGGAATCGATAAAGAAATCATTATGTTTGCCTGTAACTTTATCGCTGTGTCATATTGCATGTCAGGAAGGTAACATGTGTTCCTGGACGCCTGACGCTGACTTATACAGTAAAATCAATTATGTTATGCCCCACCCAGCGTCGATGTATAGAAACTGACAATTCTTACGCAGAATACAGGCATATCCTTATGCGCCTGCTAGTGTTTTAATCAATTTAATATAATAAAGCACACATACTCTATGGCTTCATAGCATCACACATTTGAAGCTTAAGGTATCTATCAAATCTTTTACGATATAATACCGCATACTTGTTTAACTTTTGTATTGGATATACACCGAATGCTGGACAATATGTTATTGTATTGATTTGCGGACGAATGATTCAGACGTGGCTCTGAGATCTGAATGAACGCACACGGATTTACTATCACCTGTCACAGGTTATCATATTCAATGGTATGTATATTATATTATTGTTAATGATACAAATAACTATTTAGCTATTTACTTATTTCATAATGCTTTTTTTTCTAACATTCCGATGATCCTCGTTTACTTATATAAGAATTAAAAAATATATATAAAAATACGAATGCATGCAAATGTTAAATATTACAGTAGTATTATTGGTTTATTCATAAAATATACACTATTACACATCGGGAATCAAAAATAAATTAAGAATCTTCTATTAATCACTTAATAACCATTTTCGACATCGCTCACTACTTAAAGACGAAATAAAATTTACCATAGTTGCGAGTAAAGCACAGTCTGACAATTACATGTACTGATTTAATTTGTTCACTTTAGTACAGTATTTTCGCATATATGAGCATTTTATTGGAAAAATACACCAAACAGGTTGTTAAACCATAATTATGCAAATAAAACATTGTTTGCATTCATGTGAATACTCCCATAATTAGATGATCATGATTGTTTACATTTTGCACGTTGTATACTTTCATATTAGACCAATCTAACCATGGACACTATGATTGCGACTCATTGAATCAATATCCATGTTAGCGTTCAGGATTAGCAATTCAGTATACAACTGAGATAAGCTCAAAATAGGGCTGGTATGTTCATAGGTCAACATGATAAGAATATCACTTCTTTTTCAATAACCAAATAAAATCATTTGAACTTTTGTTTAAGGTATATATAGAACCAACGTATTTGATTTTATAAAATAATTTACGTTTTGTCAAATCAGGCAGGCATATATATACGTTGACTCTTTAGAATATTCACTTTGGAATCGTGTAGCGATGGCATTGTGTGCACATTTTAAAGTAATATAATACACTATGTTTTCATAGTTATTGTGAAGGAAGAGTGCGGTCGGATTGGTGAACATGGCATTGTCCAGCGATCTTACAATTGATCTAGTGCGCAGACGAAACCATTGAAAGGGGGATCATGAGGTTACACACCACAATGCTCTGGGTCCTGATTGGCTTCCTACTGAGGACGGAGACGCAGGCGACAAGTTGGGGTAGGTGTTAGCCAGTGTTCAATTATTTCCAGGAGAAAAAATGCCCGTTTTAAACGTCTGAACATGAAACTCTGTCGTCTTCCTTTAAATTTATTTCTAGTGTCTAATGTAAGTTGAAAACACACACAAACACACACGCACACACAAACAAATTAAGACAGTTCAATTTCAGATTCCATATTTCAAAGTATAATTAGTGAAAACGCATTTAACAATGTTTTGTATGTTGCTATTGAAATACGTAGCTATATCCTTTGGAATACACATCTAATAAACAATTGTGTAAACATTACACTCGTATGATACTCCTCTTAGGAATAAAACTTGCATATCTTTAAAAATCATTTCTAAGCATAATTTTTGAAAAATATCTTTAAACACAAATATATCAAGGAAGAATTTCGAAAAGTAAAAGTGTTACATGACAAACCTCATTTTACTAGTTAAACCCAATTATGAACATTAATATCTGAGAAATACTGAAGCTTGGATTTTTATAGTGTAATATAAATTGAAAAGAGCAAAAGTCTCATTTCACCTTAGTATGAACAGTAAAAGATTAAAAAGTCCAAACTTATGGATATAGTACCCTTTTAAGTAAACTATGCATGCGAAAAATGTATTCTTGTACAAGTGATGTATATTTTATTAGTACTATCTTTGTCACTGATTTGGTTACTGTGTTCGCATGTTATTCCCAATTTCCATGCTGGGCCACAGTGTATTAGCCGACATTTAAACGGCCTGTACAGTTGAATAAATGAGTTTTTGTATTTTTAAATATGTTAATGTATTCAAGCGTACCCTCTTGTGTATCATTGAATTTCCTTATTATTGAATAGACCATGGAAACAAAACAAAAAAACACCAACACAGTTGTTTTTGTCTTTAATTAGGCAACTCATCACAATTGACGTGATAAGGAAGCCAGTGCAAGGATAGCCGAATGCCAGTTAATAGGCACATAGCAGGGTTCAATTTTTATAAGTACATCTGTTTTACGTTTAAATGCGAACTGGCCGTAAAACAGCCGTACAATTAATGCAGCCTTAGTATGGCATATGCATAATTAATACTGTTGTTTGGATTCGGTTCGAGTTACTAATCAGTACTATAGAGCCAATGCCATATTGGACT
Source organism: Dreissena polymorpha (assembly GCF_020536995.1). Lineage (NCBI taxonomy): Eukaryota > Metazoa > Mollusca > Bivalvia > Myida > Dreissenidae > Dreissena > Dreissena polymorpha. The sequence continues at coordinate 95,776,747 of NC_068355.1, read as the reverse complement.
TCGATATTGAAGGTCTAACTTTTGTTAAGACAACTAGATAGTGTTTACTGTAATTGATGAAGAATATAAACGAATATTATTTGTAAGAAACGTAACTTCTCACAACATAACATAAAAAAATACATCATTAAACATGATAAACTTTGAAAGTGGTCATTGTTTTTCGAAACAAGTTATCTTTGCCATAATCAAATATTAAAACACGTTTATTAATCACTCCTTTTACGGACGTTCCGGCATTATGCCTTTTTAAACATTATGGGAAATATACTTTAACGACATTTTTACGAATATTAACCCGCAATTTTGATAAAGGCATAATGCCGACACCTCAATTAAAGTAGTTAAACGAGATACATATTTTTAAATATCATCACGGATAATTATACCGAATACTTATTTTTATACATAAATGCAATTTTCAGAGTCGTTTGATTCTATGATGACGTCACACATCCCTTCATTATCGAGTTCGTCTGAAATAATTGAAACACCTATAGAATCGCAATCAATGGATCAAGACTCATCTGAACATTATAAACCATCGACACAAATCTCAGATTTCCAAGACTTATCTGAAAGGTTGATTGAACCGACAAGCACATTGTTTACTAGTTCAAAAGAGACCGTTAGCTCCAGTGGGACGTCAATGGATTTAACTGAACATTCGCCAAAAGAAACTGAGAATACGTTTGAAACATCTTTGACAAAAATCTCCAATTCAGATACTGAATTTATGAGTAGACATTTCGCACACAGTGATGAATCGGCTAGTTATTTTACACATTATTTTACCGGATCTACTACTGAAACTTTAACCTCTGATTCAGAATCTGTAGGTGTACTTGAATCATCTCGCAAACAAACGGTTAGTAAAACTGGCGAATCTGTACAAGAAACAACAGCTATTACTGAATTACAGTATCTAACATCAAGTGAACATTTTGTTCCAACTTCCTCTAGTTCTACTGAAACATATTCAGATCAGCCTATCATTAATTTTTCAGAAACGATATTGATTCAAACTTTACCTTTGACAGAGACGGTGTATGATAGCTCAACGCGAATACAAGTGCACTCAATGGAAAATACGATTTTAGAAAGTGTTTCCAGCGAAGTGAAAACTGTTTTGACTAATCCAAGTGTAGCAGAAACCGAAATCAAAACATTTCATAGCATTTCATCAACAACATCTGTTAGTTTTGCAAAATCAAGTGTTGATAACGTTGAAAGTGGTGACCAATTAACAAATAAAATTATTTCACAGACACTTTCTACAAAATCAGAATCGTCATCAGTTGACGGCAATTACACTGTACAGCAAATATACAGTTTTAGTAAGAGTATGGATAGTGATAAAACGTTTACTGGTATTCAGTCTTCGACATTTCCTTTGTCATATATGCCATCTAGCCCACTATTAGAAAGTATAACAATTCATTCAACATTTGTTTCAACAAGGGTTGAGACATCGTATGTTATGGATGAGACTTCACAACTTTCAACGATATATTTTTCTACACCATTTATAGAACATTCGTCTTCATCTAGTGCGCGTTCAACATTTGAATCTATGCTATTTACACTATCAATCTCATCAAGTTCAACTGAAAACTTCACAACGATAACAAAAAACACAGAAACTCAAGCTGAGTCAGGTCAACAAATGTCAACACTTAGAACACCAATAGATGAAACAACAACAATTTCCGCAACAGCAACAGGAGCAACTGGTTATGATAAATCATCATATTCACAGAGATTCTCGGGTAAACATACCTATTTTTGTTTCATACATTTACAAGTGTTAAAATATTCAATCATATAACCTGTGCTAAACTCTAAAGATTGCTTTTAGCTTCTGTATGTATTCATTTTATAATATGCACTAACATTAAAACAATGCTTCATTTTTTTAGGACATAGTGACATATATACCAAAACAGTAATATATGAAGAAACAATGACTGCAGAAGGTTCAGTCACAGCAGCAGGATCAATAAACTCCAGCCTTGGAACTGGTTTATATGGGAGTGAAACAGTTATGCCACATCGCTCAAACACGCTGCTAAATGTTCTCACGACAACGATAATGCCGTCTGTCACAATTTCAGAGTCTTCATACGCGGAGTTTAGTAGTGCACAATCGGAAAGAATAATGGACACAATACTGCCAACACAGACAACTTACATACAAGACCCACGTATTATATCGACGTCAAGCATTAGTTCGTCTTATACATCTTTTGAAACAAGTTTTGATTTATCATCTGCCTTCTCCAATCAAACTTCGGCGTATGATGTACACAACACTTATGAAAGTAAGATTCATATCAGCACGTCTTTTATATTTCCAATCTCACTCACTGAAAATATTTCTCCAATCACAAGCACTCGCATGTGGTTACTTGATGTTGTTTTCACTTCAACTGCGTTTTATGTTGCTACTTTGAACTCACATAGCTATAATAGCGGATCCTTTATTGATAGTACCCATTTGACACCGTCGTTTACCAGCAATTCAATGATTATTGACACCCCACCATTACAAACAACACCAACTAGTAAACAACATTCTTTTTCAACACCAAATGTATTATTAATCACAGAATCGACCGAAATATCGTCACTGAATTCCATAATGACCATGATTAACGTTCAAACAGACACACATTTACTTACAAAGGAAATAAACATTACGGACTTAATAGCCCCCTCAACACATAGCCTTCCGACATCTTATGATGTACCAGGGAATTCTGTTTCAAGAGGCACCTTGTCCAAAGTTAATTCATTGTTTACTGATCATGATCTTATTTTCCAACCATCAACTTCTTTATCGATCCATTCAAAGGCGTCGATATCCAACAGCATGTATAACAGCGCAGTTTCCATATTACCGAGTTATTTTTCCTCGAACCTATTAACAAACCTGGCTTTATCCACATCACACTTGTCAAGATATGTTACGTCTGGTGGTCAATCGTTGATATATTTTAAGAGCATATTTGACTCAACAACGCCACTATTTCCATATTCAACCGATGAAGGGCTAATATCACAAATAAAAAATACCGACTGGATTCATTTTCTCACTAAATCCGTCAAATACGATACCATGGTAAGCATTAGTAGTTATTCACCCATTTTGCCGGAACAAAGCTTATTTAAATATCCATCAAATCATGTAACTTTATTTGATTCTTCTCAAGCTTCTATCAGTCTTACGGACACTACTGTGATATTGTCAAATATACATGATACACATGCATACTCCAAAAGTAGTTCAAGCAGTTCAAAAAACATACTATTATCAGTCACGGCTTCTAACACAGAATTTAGCAATATCAAAAGTATTTTAACTTCATTTTTAGAATCTTTGTTTCCAACGGTTACTGCAACTTATAATTCTTTATATTCATTTACTGGTAATTTACTTTCTACTTCATTCACCCATTTTTCGAATGTTACTCACGAAACCAGTTTGATCGGATACTCATCAAACTCTTTTTTTAATAAATTGCCAATTACGTCATCTCCGATGCATGTTTCTATTTTGAACTCACAAAGTGTTAGTAGCGGAACGTATTTTGAAAATACATTTTTGACTACTTCTTTTAATCTCAATTCAATGACTGTTGATTCTCCATTATTTGAAACTTCACAAACTATTCAAATATATAGCACTTCACTTACAACCATCGAATCGATCGAAATACTGTCACTGAGTTACAAAACGACCATGGTCAACGTTATAACAGACAATCTTTCAAGGACAAATACAATAAATGTAATGGACTCTTTTTCCACTCTTACACATAATATTTCTAAATCGTATGCTATTTCAACAACGTCTGTTTCACAACGAATCCTGTCGCAATCAAATGAAGTTTCTTCATTGTTTACTGATCATGATCTTTACATCCAACCGTCAACTTCTTTATCGGTCACTTCCCAGGCTTCGATCTTCAGAAGCACGGATAACAGCGAAATTTCAATATTGCCTAGTTATATTTCCTCGACAATATCCATAATCATGGTTTTGTCCACAACATATTTGTCAACAACTGTTTTGTCTGGTTACCAATCGCTGATATCAGTTTCTAGCATATTTGACCCGACAACGCTTACATTCTCCAATTCAACTATTGAGGGGTTAATAACGTTCATACCAAAAGTAACGAATTCAAGCTCAATTCATTTTATAACTAAATCTATCAACAACGAAACCATTTTAAGCATAAGTAGTTTTACCACAATTTTGCAAGAACAAAGCTTATTTGCATATACATCAAATCATGTGTCTCTAGTGGATTCTTACCAAACACATAGCATCCTTACTGACACTCGTGTAATATCGTCAAATGTACATGATTCAGTAACACAGTTATACTCCGAACGTAGTTCGACCAGTTCAAATAACATATTACCCATTACTGCTTCTTATACAGGATTTACAAATATTAACAGTATTAAAACTTCATTTTCTGATTCTTTGTTTTTTAAAGACACTGCACTATACAGTTCACTTTGGTCATCCGTTGGTTATGTATTTTCTTCTTCAGTCACGTATCTTTCAAATGATCCTCATGAGACCAACTTGATCGGATATTTATCAACATCTTCTTTGAATAATTTGTCTATTGATGCAATCGTTTTATCCGAACAATTAATAAGTATCACGCAATATTCTACATTTTTCAACAATGGATCGTCTTTACTGATTTCATCTTTATTCCAAAACTTGCCGGTATCTCAAAGTGATAATATCTCAATCGTTTCATCTTCAGGTTCTTTTATGGATACAAGTTCCACTGAGATATCTCCATTTTCATCCGTTACAGCGTCGCCGTCTACAAACATACAACATACTACTGAATATAGGCCATCGGATGATAAACAATCGTCATCATATGATACGACATCATTGTTTCTGTCCGCTGCAGATACGATCAGTCTCAAAATTCCGCCAAGTAGCAATATTGTTAAAGCGTCTCCTTTATCAAGTCATATTGCATCAGATGTAATATTCAGCTCCCCATCACATATCACATTACGTGATTCTTCCTCCATGATGTCATGGTTTATTTCGTATACAGATACCATAAGTCATTCATTGCCGTTGGGAAGCAGCGAGATGCCGACTTTAGAAACCATGTTTTCTGTTTCAAGTACCGATGCGTCATATTTGACATATAGCATTGTCTCTTCAACCATATTTGAAATAACTTATGAAATGTCAAGGGAACCTTCGCCGACTCTTACACTATGTGACGAATCCTTATCTTCATGTCAACTATATAATACTTTGTTCGAAAACGTATTTGCTACTTCAAAGGAATCTGTTTTGACGCAACCACATGTAATATACACCCCTTCTGTAAAGGTTTCAGAGACAAATGTTATTCAAACTACGTTTTTATTTCATACAAGTTCGAGTGATTCAACTACCACATCAACTATTGATACATTCACAGCAACAATAGTCAGTAATTTTCCCGTACAGTCCGATAGACAGTCAACCTACTCATCCATGATGCATACTACAGCTGTAATGTCGACGATTATTGAATCGGCTTCTTTAATAACAGACTCAAAATACACCATTCAATCAATTCAATCAGTGCAAACTGTCCCAGTATCGTCATATGTTCTTGTTGAATCAAGTGGCTCGATATTATCAGATACATTCAGGTTATCAATAATATCCGTTTCGACTGGGTATTCAACAACTGATTTCCAGTATTCTGCTAGTACATTTACTAGAAGCCATGTAACACCTGCGATGGATAATACAATATCAATTATCGAAGGCACATCGGCTTATTCAAGACCACCAACGACGTTTTTCCATCCTACAACAGCTGCCTATTCAGATAGCATTGTAACGGCGGAAGATTCAACATTTATCCTTTCAAAGGATTCCACGAATCCCCAGTCAGCACCTTCAACAACTTCTAGTTTGCACAACGCTCTTACAGGGACAAGTGTATTGCCAACAACGTTATCGAAGATATTCTCTTCGCAATTTCCATCGATGGTGCCCACCTCATTTACAATATTGCCTAGTTTTAATGTGCCGACTGGAATCGACACATTCACGTCCCTAATTCCATCGGATGTGTCAACTCCGAATGTAACATCGTTAAAGTCATCGCTATCGGAGCTTTCTTCCTCGTTCACAACACCGCCAAGTTATTTTGCTACAATATACATTGAGACATCTTCTTCCATATTCACATCTACAAGTATTCTCACACCGACACCAACCCAAGTTTTACCGACGACAGCGAATGCCTCGACAGCGAGTGAAGAAACCTGGGTTAAAACAGGTATGTTATTTATTAAGGTTCCACGTTTCTGTTTTAATCACTTAGATTTAATAATTATTTTACCGGGTAATTCCGTCTCGTCAAATCTAGAGTACTTCTAAACGACGTACTATGCTATTTTTATTGATCTCACATCATTTTACGTTTCAACGTGCATTTATGATGCTTTAATATATTAACGAATGTATACTTCATGTAACATGTTGTATATATACTTTTCAGTATTAAAAGTGTTACTGACGGTAGATGTCAGAGATCCAACTTTCAAATCCAAAACTGAACGGAATTTAGCTGTTGCTTACAATCAGGCATTTGCTCGCAAGACACTAATGGCCGAAGGAAAATTTCAGCCTCTCCTTAAGCGTAGACGTAAACGATATACCTTGGTCGGGGATACTGCTGTTCACGTACGTTTTCCGATTTGTATGGCCTAAAAACGAAGCGGGTGGGATTAAGCATTGCATTTCACGGAGAGTTTAGCATTAAGCATGGCACTTGTCCGACCGTTTGCTTAGCAGCTTTACAAGGGTGTGCCTCGCTTAACTTGCAGAGTTAAATTATATTGTTGTGAAAGCTAAAACTATTGTTTAAATAATTTGTTTAATGACGATGTGTCTGTTCTTTCAAAATACAATAATCCCACAGATTTGTGTATTTAACTTCTCTTTAAATACTGATTGGGTATCGTTCAAACTTTCACAATTTACCAGGGTGCTTAAAGTGTCGGATACGGCTTTTCAGGTTCATGATATCAGCCGAAAAGACGGAGGAACTGATGTGACGGCGGTATACACTGTGGAGAACAAGGGCGGTATAGTTCAGCCGGCGTCGGCAGTGGATGCATTGTCCTTGCTGGATTCACAAGAGCTGGCTATTATACTTGGCCAAGTAGTGGCTTCTAAAGCAGAGAGTAAGAAGAACAAGCAAATTCGTTGAATTAATATCCCCTGCCAATATGCTTCTGGACACAAAAGAGTTATATTTGACACTCAAAAAGCATTTTTTTCAAGATACAAAGGGCAATAACTCCTTTATTTACAGATGGTGTACAATGCCATTTGGCGCGCATCATCCTCTTATCCATATATATACTCATACCAAGTTTCAATGATATCGGCTAAAGCACTTCCAAGATATGGCTCCGAACACACACAAAAAGCATTTTTCAAGATACAAACGTCGATAACTCCGTTATTAACAGATTGTGTACAATGCCATTTGGCGTGCATCATCCTCTTATCCATATCTATACACATACCAAGTTTCAATGAAATCCGCCAAATCACTTCCAAGATATGGCTTCGGACGGACGGAAAGACGGACGGAAGGACGGATGGAAGGACGGACGGAAGGACGGCAAGACGGACGGACGGACGACGCCAAAACAATATCCCTCCGCCTATGGCGGGGGATAATCATATTATAAGCCGAATAACGTGTTTGTTAGATTCGTCAACAATCTGTGAATATTTAATGCTAACAGTAATTGAAGGAAGTGATGGTGTTTCCAAATATATTAAACACATTAGATATAATATTCATTTAAAATAAAAATTGAAAAAACCTTTTAGCATATTACATTATTTAACAGCGTATATTCCGACCGTTACGCCAAGTACTCCTAGTAATGACGGTATACAGGTCTGGCTGATAGGCGCAATTGCAGGTGGAGCGGGTGCGGTATTGTTGATTGTTTGTATTGCCATATGCGTCTACTGCAAGTGTTGCGCACGAAAACATGTGGCTGATGATGATGTGGAACCTGAACTGATGTCAATCGAACAGGAAACGACAAATAAGGTATTCTTTTTCAGTGTTAAGATAAGACATAATTCGTTATTTGAGTTTGACATGAGTACGTTTAATGAAATGCCCAATCTGTTATGCCATCATTTGCAAAATGAACCTTATAACTAATTGTCTAGAATGAAGCATACGGCAGCAGACCATTACCTCCAAGTCCGTCCAAAAGGCCGATGGCTCATCAGAGAAGCACGTTCAGTTTGAAGAAAGGTCGCTCGTACGAGGAAGAAATACCTAAGAAAATATCGAATCAACAGGAAATCGAGGAGGAAAAACTTGTTCAGGCAACATCCAAGTCAAAGCGAAAGTCACCGGAAAGGTACGGATATTAATACGAGTCGATTAGGATTTCAAATCAAATTTTTACTTACTTTCTAAGTGGATATTTATATGCATGTGACGTTAGTTTTGTTTTTGTTAATGTGTACCTACATATGACAGGTGTGCCAATATTTTACAGCGCTTTGACACCTTCTAAATCGCCGAGCAAGTTAGCACTGCCAGGACGTAATAAGAGACGAAACAGCAAGAACGCAATTGGTAAATATTTGATTTCCCAATCAGGTTTTATTTTAATTTTAAATTATTGATGATTCAATTTTTAGAGTAAGATTAAAATGTATTTTGTTTTAGACCTAACACATCAAAATATTGGTTAACTACAAATCAAATCGTTTTCAAGTTATCAAAACAACAACAAATATGTTTAAACAAAATCAACTCGTAGTTAATATCAATTAAAACAGATTATTAATCTGTATGAATTTCCTCATTTTTAGTTATAGGCCAGGACTATGTACACAGAAACAAACACTCATTAGATATGTTTGAACTACATATAAAATACTTACCATCTGCTGTTCTCTGTAGATCCCACTGAAACGATAGAAATGGCTTCAAGCAGCCACTCAGATACATCGAATAGTATCAACAATAACATCAATGGTCTCTTCCAATCCAGTTTTTCAAAGGTAAAGATAAAAAATCGAACGGTGTTGTTGTTAATAACTATAAAATGTCTATAGACATTTTGCAGATTTCCATCGTGATTTTTATTTTTATACATAATATTTTTAGTTAAGTCATATGATTATACAATGTATTTAAGAATTCCCATGAGAAATGTTATTAAAGACATGTTTTTATTTCATTTTGTGAAAGTTTTGTTAAAATTTTTAAATATAAATCTGGTATCACGTATCATAAAATTCGAATTAGACTGATACTAGTACTTAGTTATTTCTGTTTTCATCGTCAAGGATGCCGAAGAAATTAAAGACCACTTAAAGACAGAAAAGGACAAGAACAAACGAAGGAATAGGAAGAAATATTCAGATACAAACGGTAAGAGTATTTCAGTGGTAACAATAACTAAGAAACAACACCTCTTCGGAACTGATAAATATTTTGGATTTAAAGAGCTGCATAAACTGTTATATTATAGAAAGTCATACAATAAATAAAATTATTGAGGAAATAATTCCTTATATATTTCTCACTTGTTTGACTTGAGCCTATATTGTTTTAATTTTAAATTATTTAAAATGTACTTTTGATAAATGGCATGTCACTGTTCGTCAAAGTAATCATCAAAAAGAAGTTAAAAATTCCGGCAATAAATGTGAAAAATACAGTTACAAATAAATCACCACAACTCAATTCTGAATTTGAAAATATTATAAATATTAAATGCATTATTGGTATGTATCAATTATAATTGCTGATATATTCTTACGGTTCATTTTTTCAAGATAATTACAAATCATTTACGGTATTGTGCTTAACCCAGTCAATAATACAGGAGGACATCTTGGTAAAAACGTCATGTTAAAAAATCCTCTTCTGTTCCAAGCGCTCACTTATCCAATATTATGTTTTCCATATTTTCCCACTCAATTACTTTGACATTTTTAAACAAAAAGAGAAGGAAACCTGTTATGCATATGCGCATTTACTTTCTGAACATTCTACCATCGTACATCTTCGACAGTACGTTCACATTTTTTTCTCGGGCTAAGATCACTCAAACCAAGACAATCAAAGTTGTTATGTCTATAAGAATAACAAGTTTCAGTAAGAACACATTAAATTTAAAACCACGAACAATAATTATTGACTCCCATCATTACGCGGGAATGTTGATTCAAAAACCAAAGGACGATGTACAGCAAACATGAATGAGAAAACAGTAAGGATGTGTCTTAAAAGTGCCTATCATGAAAATTTAAGAAAAAAAACATTACATTGCAATATTTTTGGCAATACCTTGAAATATTTTCTTTGTAAAGTAGTTCTTACTTCTTATAAAAAACAGTTGATGGCATTACCCCGAAATAATGTTCTCTTTCCCAGATTGGAGTTACCGTTCTTTATACGATCACACTAGTTGCGCATTTAGTATATCACTCATATCGCACGAACAATGTATTTAAGTATTTCGTTTTTGCGTCATATGTACGTTTAAATATGAGTTTTCTTCTAATGCAAGGGAAGTAACTAATTATTTGTATTGCCAAATTCATTTTCAAGGGACAGAAAGCACACCGTCCATACTAGGAATGTCAAGTACACCATTAAGCAATCCGAAGATTGGCAGGTATGTTTTATTTTCACAAAGTTGCCGATCAATTGTTGCGAGATGATTTGTTATCGTGCATTTCCTAATTGTTGCAAACAACTTCGTTTCAAGAAGTCTGAAATGGAAATATTGAGATTTATGGTGGAAATAAACACACAATCTTGTTGAACATTCATGTAGATATATCAATTGCAGAACATGTGTAGTCGTAGCTAAGATCACTGTTGATCTATATATATTAACGTTATTATGGGCGGCATGAATTAAATGCCAAATAGTATGTCTCAGATTTTCAAATATTTGGGAGTGCAGTAAGCTATTGGATGCCATGGGTGATTAAACTTTACATTATAATAGAATGAATTGTAAAAATAAAATTAAATATGAATAAATTTTCGAAAAAAAACACATTAGACCTGAAGATAATTATAAACACCTTTACTAATTGATAAGGTTGTGTTCATTCAAATATTAAAAGTACGATTTTATTTAGCCTGAATAAGCATTTTAAAAATATAAATCACAATTCACAGGTCACTTGTCGTTTAAAACGTACAAAAGCCTTTTGAGCTCGCGTCCTTTTGTCCTTTTGATGATGGTCAATACATGGTAAAATTATATTTATAAACTTACTTAGCATGTTTATTTATATTAAACTCGTGATTTCGTTCTATAGCGAAATATGTAGCATCGTGCCATGTATCTTCCATATTGGATGCTGGTATATAAGGGTTAAGATCGAGCCATGAAATCAAATTGAACTTGGTAAAGGTCGTACCGTTAAACGAAAAAAGGTTTGTTATACATAATTCTTAAATTGATTGGTGTTACAAGAATACAATATAACATTAATTCTGTACAAATAATATTTTGCACACATATTGTTTTTATAGCTAATCTGAGCACAAAGTGCTCAATCTGGGTCAAAATAACTAGCTCACCAGGTCAAAAAAATAAAAGGTTGAAGTGTAACAACTCTAGAGCCCACATTAACAATTCTATCTTTATTTTTCATTTTTGCAACACCTATGCTGTATTTGAATGTCAATACCTATGCTGTGTTTGAATCTGGATCATGTTCATTAAAACAAGCTCATCTTAAAAGAGATACATTTATGGCAAAGTCTTGAAGGACCTCGGGAGAATGTTTATCTTGTCCATACAAAGGCAATTTATGAATCTGGTTCTATTGAGGTCAATACCTAGGTCAAGCCTTCAATAATTGGTGAACTACGTGAGTGTTTATGAGTCATAATGGTTCTCTGGTATATTTTCCAGATATATTGTGTCCGTAAATAAGCCATATTGAGGTTTCTTATGGTAAATAAATGGGTCAATCTACCGTCGTTTATCAGGATGGAGTTTTTGTCCAATGTATTTTGAATCACACCTTGTTTAAATGCGTTAAGCGTATTAAAGGTCCGAGATATTTCCGTAGTGACGACCGAAAGGTCACGGGTCCGAGAATCTCGTAACTGATTAAACCTCTACCATATATATTATAGGAAAGTTTGAATTTGTCTGCCTGTCCATAAAATATGGCTTTCTTGCATGTGTTCTTTTAATAACTACATACTCTTCTGAATTTTTTATTCAGTGACATAAAACTAAATATTTTCTGTTCATTTTAATTTTCGTCCGCATAGTTTGTTTACAAACTCTTAAAATAATCGAACACAACTAATGCGAGCCAACATATTTAGGAAACGAGTGATGGGATATGTGCTTCATAAAACTGGCTGGTTTCGCAATATACAGTCGTCTCCTTGGTCGGTCTTAAATTACCTGTCTATGCATTTTTTATGAGTGCAGCGCCTGACATGGGAAACATCAAGGAGTAAATCGTGAGATCGGGGCTTTCTGTAGCTTTCGGGGGATAAATACGGGGAAGTGTATGCCCTCTTCCCGCATCATACCAAAAACCGATTAAAAAATGACTTAAAGGGGGTACACATATAAAAGAAAACCATACTTGTATCACATTTGCATCACCATATTATGTATTGTTAAAATAAAGTTGTAGTTTTTTTACTTCATATTACCAAATTATAATACCATAATTAATTATTTACTATTAAGTAATATTTAGCCAAATATTCTAAAACATTGTACATTAAATATAGTATGTTCTAAATAATGTAAAAGATGAGTATTTACTGAGAATTAAACCAAATACATAAATTATTTTCACGTTTATCGAACCACTCATCTCTTTGTCTTAGCAAACACGTTATTCACATGTGTAGTAAGTTAGGTTTCAATAAATCTAGACTCAAAGGTACTTACATTTCCAAGACTTATACAATCTTAAATTCATTAAGTATTTCATGTTAGATATTACATGTACGGATTAGACCTATCACATACGCAAAACAATATTGATCTATAATTGTTAGTAATCGACCATTTCACGTGTACGTGTCCCTTTAACGGTTACGTGCAAACAATATATTTAACTGAAGATATTCCCGGTGAAGGGTAGCGAGCAAGGTCAGGAGAGCAAAGTTTCTTACATTGAAAAATGAACAGATCAAACAATGACGGATTGTAAGTATCACAGAAAATCATTTTAAATCACGATGGAAACACATATAAATATATACAGCAGTCAAGTGGAGATACCATGGCTCTACATCGGAGCGTGTTAAAATCCACACACGTTGAAACATACCATCTAACCAGGAAATTATCGGTACCAGTGACAATTTACATTCATAGTGGAGAAGCATGTGACGGAACTGAAGCAAGTTTCATCCAGCCCTCATGTTTGTTTGAAGAAGAGAAGAGCGGTGTTCGTTCTGTGGTTCAACATTATTCAACAATGGTTTCAATTATAGTTACAGACGACAGCATAAACACTTACAAAAGAAGGTCGACAAAGACAGTAGTATGAGACATCTTTGATTTTCTCATGTAATTGACGATATACATATTTCATGTTAAGACTTATTTGGAAGCATGGTACTGGTTGATCATATAAAAATGGGATTAAGTATGCGTTTTTGTATTCTTAAAAATCATTTATGCAAGTGCTGTACTGTTTGACAATTATAATGTATATATATATATATATATATATATATATATATATATATATATATATATATATATATATATATATATTTGAATGTTCATAAGTATACATATTCCTGTTTCAGTAATAATGTAATGACAACTGATGTTTGTCTCATACTACTGTCTTTAATTAGTTGACTCATCGTTAGAATCGTTCCGTAATAATCATCAGCTCATCGAGCTCCGAGAACATGTTTCGGATCGAAGACATTCCAACAAATAATGCTATTAAAGAGAGATCATTGTGCGTGAACCATGCCAAAAATGAAATACCATGGCGTTACTGTCAAAAGTCGCCAGGAAATATAAAAATTATGTCCGTCATGTGTGTTGTCAAAATATTTTAGCAATTGAGGATTTAAATTTTGAATATATTAGGCAAATATCATGTCTTTTTTATTAGTTAAACCAACATAAACACAACTGAATTCTAATTCTTGATAAAGACACAGTGTGATTCATTTTGTGGCATGTTGCATATGTAAACTTTTTTAGATATTAAAAAAGTGCATTCAACGATGTGTATTGTATTTGGTTTGGCAAATAAAGGTTATTTCAATTTCAGTGGATCAGGCAGTAAAAACGAATCGCCATCGTTATTAAACACGCAGGTGACTAGATTTTACCATAATTGTTGATAATAAGTCAAACATATCAATCAAAGCAGTGCACTTTACATAAACTGGCAATAAATAAATATCAAGTACGTTTTTTATTTAATAAAAGTTTAACAGTTTATGTTCTCAAACATTGGTTTACCGAACGTGATAAGTATACAAACACTTCTTTAAGATTTTTATGCAGTTCCATGTTTCATACAAACAATAAGGTAATAATGTTGATTCAATTGTAAAAAAGTTGTCCCTTGTATTGATGAATCGTTATGAACTATTCATGGCATGCGCACATATTTATAAGAGGAAAGACGCACCGGAAGGAGACAACCTTCACGAGGCTCGACACCGAATGCACAAGCTACTAGACGAGGCATTCGCCCTGATCACACCTCGGTCATCATTTAACGAGAATGATAGGCAGTGAGTCATATCTGTTTGCACGATGTACCTTTTTTGTATGATTTGCATAAATAGTATGAGGTTCGTAATTAATCACTTTCTACAAACGTTCATTGACATATTTTGCATAAGATAAACGCATCTTGTTAAAAACGACAATTATTATGTTTTATTTTAAGTTTGTCATTAATGTCCATATAAATTTCTCCTGCACAACGCGCTTTGAAGTTGTTATAATTGATCAGTCATGTTGTGTATAATATTTTATCGAATAATTTACATTACATTACATCACATTGAACTCGTTATTAAATGTCAACTATATGGTTTCAGTATCAATATGATACGAATAGAAACATTCACTTAACTTACAAATCATTTCTATTAAGTCGTTATTATGCGCATACTTACTATTGTAGTGTTATAAATTCAACCAGTTTAAACCATCATTAATTTTCTCTCCGTTTAACTTTTAAAGGCGATGAACCCAAATTCAGTTTTGTTTAAAAGTGGTTGCTTCAAATAGTATCAGGTTTTGTTAGGCAATTGGTTACTTGTTGTACATAACAGATGGTAAAATGATTGTGACAAACATTGTTCCCCGATCAAGTGTCTTGAGTTTCATTTCTTCTATAAACTTAAAATATAAACTGATTTGCTTTTGTATTGTTTGTATTCGTGTTTGTTATTTTGTTTGATGAAGTATAGTTTCAAAAAACGTCTAACACTATTACTGATATAAGTGAGCATTATGTCTTTCGACTTGACCTCTTATATGAAATATGTATGTTACCTTAAGCGGGAAACGGTTTTACGACTCAGTGAATTTATGTATGTTATGTTGCATGATTAATAACGGGCTGAGCGTAGCTTTATCATACTTACTCTTCCCACAGCGAGACATTTTGCAACACGTCATCATCTTATATGACATTTTGTATCTAATTGATCTGTAGTAGACAACCGTAAAAGAGCACGTAACACCATCAAAGGAAGCAAAACCAACAGTAACATCAGTAGTAGCAATAATATGTATGCAACATAAGTTAGCTTGATATATCTGTTCTACCTTTACTATTTCAGACATGCACAGGTGAAAGATACGGAAAAGGAAAGAGATATTGACACGTTAGTACAATTATGATGATTTACGCGATGACTTTGCATTGGTTAATTGCTTGCAACACTTAAATCGAACTAAAAAGGTTTGATTAAATCGATATTACACTTTTTGTTCTAGGTTGGTTGCCTCAAGACCAGACGGTAAGTACTACATTGATTAACGACTTGAGGGATGTAAATGGTATTAAGTTTTGGCGTAGATACATGCAATTTAATTTACCGTGTAGCTTTATGTAAGTATTTCATAAGAGCATGCATTAAATAATTTAAAAAAAATCCAAGTACACTTCAACACCGTTATTTCGAACACCGATAATCCGAAGTCACCGTTATTTCGAAGTATTTTTCCGGTCCCGATTTTGGTTCTTCTTTTTTAATGTAAAATTTCATTGTTAATCCGAACTTCGTTAAACCGGAAAAATCGTTAATTCGAAGTGATTCTGTCGGTCCCAACACTATAATTCGCACCTAATCATCAATCTTTAATCCGAAGTCAAAGCTGCAAAACGCTGAGCATAATTTCACACCTTTGTCGTCTGGGCGTGGTGCGTCTAAAGCTGATAATTACACCTTTGTCGTCTGCGCGTATCGTGTTAATTTTATAATGTCGTCAAAAGCCGATAATTACTATTTATGTACTTTGCATTCTTTAGTAACAAATAAACGTGTCAAGTTATGTCTTAGTAAATGTTGTCCAAGTAAATTCATCTTATATAAACTCTACCTTCTGCGAGTTAAACACGGGCGGAAGTGAGTTCTTCCATCTCCTTGACAAATATAAGAAATATGTTACACGCGTCCAGTTTAATGCTGTTCAGAGAGACATCGCGTCTTATTTACAAAAAATGTTAATCCATTTCCGAAAATGTATTCATCTGTATTTACGTCATGTATGACAATTTGTGCTATTCGTTATATTTTATATGGTCTGGTAATTTGTGCTATTCGTTGTATTTTATATGTTCTGATAATTAGTGCATATTCATTATATTTAATATGTTCTGTACTTAGAGAAAGCATAAAAAGAAGAACAAGAATCGTTTTATTCCTTCGTTTGTTACAAGTAGAAATCTATTGCAATATGACAAAAAAGTAAACAATTATTAATAGTAGCGTGCAACCGAACAATGCGAATTCCACAGAATTATTACAGAATCAAAGAAGTCGTCTGTCAAATGTTTATTTCGAATTATCGTTAATGCGATGTTTTTTTAACGGTCCCGACGACTTCGAAATAACGGTGTTGAAGTGTATTTGTACAGTGGCCATTGAAAGCCCATTTTGCCTTACAATATGGAAAATTTAATATAAATGATTTCATGTAGCGTCTGTGAAGAGGCGTCTATAACGGCTGTAAATTATTGTTCAATTACAGACGGGGTAATCACGTGATAGCCAAGGTTGCGATATGCATTCCGAGACAGGTATTTCTCGCTGTTTGTACATGTTTTCCTTTTAACTTTCGTTTAATGTTAATATGACGCTCATCTTCCAGCTTTTTCAGTAAACAAAATGGTAAGCGTTTATTTCGAACTAAAATTCGCTTTATATATCGACTTGACTCGCTGCAAAGTGTCTAAGTGGAGCTGTTTTTTATATCATCCCGCTAAGAAATGTTTGCAGCGAGTAATATCGAGATATAGAGTGAATATTAATTCAATATAAACGCAAATCACTTTCTTGCCGACATGGCTGGAAAATGAGCGGCATGTAACAATTAATACAAGTGATAAATGGTATAAAACGGCGAAAAATACCTGCCCAGGCATGGACGTCCCCCCCCCCATCAAGTTTGTGACGTGATTACCCCTCTGTATGATGCGAATCAAATAATTTGTGTAACTGTTAGGTCTTTATCTGCTGATTATCCTTGTAATTTATTTATATAAATATACCATACATATTCCTTCTTGTGAGAAGCGCTGGAAATATTGATTTTTTCGTTAATTTTGGTAGTGCTATATTTCTTACCGGTCGTGTTACCCAACAGACCCGTCTGGTGACCCCGGTTACATCAACCCAGCTTATGCGAGCTCATATAGCGAGTACCTGCAGATCTGGAGTCCCTACCGAGCCGCAGACCAGGTGGCTCTCATCTCAATGCCAAACATAGCGGTAACTACTGTTAACGTGCATCCAATGTCGTAAGAAAGCCAAAGCATATCGTTCGTGCGTAAAATGTCGTCCTTGATCAGCTTGTGCAGGCTGAACAGGCTCGTCCGGGACGGTATACTTGCGTTTGAAGTATTTTTCATGAAGTATATATCGCTGCCAAATCTCAAAGACAGATTCGGACCGATACTTGAAGCATGAGCGTGTACTATAGTGTACCCACACCGCTGCGCGTGCACGTCTTCAGCAAACAGCTATCTGATAGAACCCTACACGATTACTAATTTATACACACCTGCTAAGTGATTTGAAGACAATATGTCACTGATTATATTTGTATTGAGTGCACTTATATCAGATATAAAGTTTACGTTAATCAAACTCTGGTAGAAAAACATTTATTTAAATTCGCAAGAAAGAATTACAATATTCACTTATTATGTGAAAGTCAATACCGATGTCTGTATTTTTTGTTAAAGCAACTTTATCAAATTAAGAGCTGATATCGGAATTATTAATCAATTTGAGACAGTCGCTATTTTTATTGAACTGTGTTTTTTTTCACAGTCATGATAACAAATAAAAACAAACACTATCTCAGTACGCCTTAAACATACATGCCTATTGTGTTTCTTTAAGTTCCCTTAAAATGGGATTGTTCATTGCATATTCTGTAGGTTCACGACCACTGGTATGTCGCCTAATTGCACAGATTCCATTACTTCTTAAAATTCTCATTTAAATTAACGTACATGGTAAATTATACTTTCGGTTGATTGCACTTATTGCGCGCTTTATTTTTTTTACTGTTATAAGATGGAAATCAAATAGGCCTTGTACATTGACAGGCACCCGTGGTAACGAAGCAAGGAGGGTCGAAAATGAAGCAGAACAAAAGACCTGTTAGTAATCTAACATTTATTAAAACAAAAAGCTCTACTGTATTAGATAATACCTCAAAATACACCAACGATCCTGGGAAACCTATTCGGCTACGCATAAAAAGTGAACGTGGCAGCTCTGAACGACCAATACAAATGACTAACAACTACGTCGGGGAACGCCAGTTCTCTGTATCCAGCCTGCGCGAAGACGCTCGTCTGCCGCAGAGTTCAACATCATTGTCAAAGACGATAAAGACTTCTTCCGCCAAGCGGGCAGAGTCGGATAAGACAGAGACCACAATTGAGATGAGAAAACATCGAAGACCGGACCGAAACCTGGGCGACAAGGACGTAGTGGATATTTTAAATGATATCAAACCTGAAGAAAAGACTGACACCTTGTTAAAGAGTCTTCGTGACGAGTTGGCGGCGTGTAAAATGGAATCGGAAGGAGACATTAATAGCAAACCTATTCGACGAAAAGGGCGAAAACCTACCAAACCTATGACTAACATTGTTTAATCCCAAACGCCGGTAACACCAGTTTCAAAATGTTTATAGTGTGTGCTTTAATAATATTTTGTTACGTACATATTATGATTGTGTAATAGTTTGTATCCCGTGTGTTGTTGTTATTTGTAAACAAGGCGGATTAAGATTTATGTAAGCGATTCAAAGGAGAAAAAACTGGGGCCATATTTCAAACACATCGTTTACGCACCTTGAACAATTATTACTTACTCTCCGATTACAGTAATACTGAAACAACAATTTTCGTAATTGAATCCTTTTAAGAAGGATCGTTTATAAATATTGATAATTGGTCACCATAAAGCAGAATTTTAAGAATGCGATTAAGGCGATTTTTTCGATTTAGTGCTTAACATACTTGAAATATAATCGTTTTATGTAATTGTTTGTTGACTACGGGGCCTAGATATGTATATTTGCCTTGACTATGTGTATGATACATGAATTAATTAAGCATTTGAGGTCCTACTGTAATTGTCTTACTCGTTCGAATATTTATGTTTTCATATCAACGAGGTGGTTTTAACTCTTAACGTCAGTGGATGATTGACATAATTCTTATTATAGGCAATGTGTTACCAAACTGTCCTATTCATCAAGGATATGGGTTTCTATGTACTGAACATGATTCATGTAAACTAAACTAGCATATGTTCTCAGTGGCAGCTAATATAAAGCAAACGATGACTAAATTTTCATTTCCATTGAATCATTTACCTTTTTAATCGTCATTCGATAAAAAAATACTTAAAATGCATATGCATCTAACCTATTTTTAAAACGGCTCATTACATTTTATCTTATTACCGGACGAAAGGGTAAACACACGATGCCAACTAATTAGTTCAAAGGAATCAACATTATATCCCAATACCTTTTTTATCACCTGTTGTCTTTACCATATGGTAGTATTGAGAAACATACATCAACAATATAAACAGCAATATTGCAGTGTATATTCGTAATATGAAAACAAATCTGTTCAGTGTAAACTGCGTCAAACAGTTTACAACATACGTGTCATCTACGCAGATGAATTACAAACGTATACATGCATATCGGCTCGAAAATACTGTATGTCAGATGTGTATCACGCTATTGCACAACTCAATTAGATAATCTATAGATTTAATAAACAAGTTGCTAGGATATAAGCATGTGCATAGCTCGGGTGAACATATTTTTTATATATATTTAGTAACACTATTATGCAGGTTGTATCTGATTCTAGCAGGTGTTTCGTCATAGTTGAATAAGATAAACTATTGTCTCTGCGATGAATCACCAATGTAATGTATTCATAAAGATCATTACTTATACGACGATGTCCTCGTGATTACTCATAACCAATCAATTAAAATGTCGATGATAATGGCCTAAATCGATCAAATACTTCATTCCGAATGCGTTAAGGATATACACACACATTATGATCACCTTACCTGATTCGTTACCATCGAAAGCCGTCTTAATAAGAAGAGAGTTGGTTCAAGAAATCTGTTATACTAAGATAAAACTCACAGACTCTACAAGTGCCTTTGGTAACAGCATTTAAAACTGCACAATGAATAGCGTTGCTCGGGCTTTGATCTGTGTGACATTCACCGTGCTTGCAGGTAAGTCTTACCTTTAACAGAAATAAGACTTGAAATAATATAAAACAGGTCATGTGTATTAACAAACATGTAATTATTTGCAAGACGTGTGACACACCAAGTCGGTTTTTTTCTTTGCATTTATAACTGTTGATGTTTGTATTTTTAGCACAAATCCAAGGGTTACCATCGCGACAACGCGCGGTAAACCGTGGCAGCAGTGGATCGGGTATTTGGAACTCGGTTTTAGCTCGAGCATTATTGCTGCGTCAACTCTCTAATGTGATAACACGATCACAGGCGGCGTCAAATACCCGGCAACACCGATCCGAGTTTGAAGACAGCCGCGAAAATGAACGAGATGATGACAGTAGAGACGATGTATTTGATGACGATAGACGCGTTGTGAACAGAAACAGTTGGGGCAATGCGAGAGATGACGATGATTCGCGGGACAATGATTATAGACAGCCTAGGGTTGAACGCATGCGCTATACTGTTGAAAGTTTACGAGGGGCTGTTGAAGACTCTGATGAAAGCGATGATCGTGATAATTCTAGAAACAACGTCAATACCAGCAATGATTTTTGGAGTTCTTATGTGCGTTGGTGACAATGGTATTATATGTGACATAAGTATTATGGGTGACGCTTGTATTATTGGTGACATTAATATTAAAGTGATATTATGCGCATTTTTCACTGTTGAATTGAGCTGAAAAGAATCAACCGGTCAAAATAGTTAGTTAAAATGTGGTCACTGACCAATTATCTGCAACTCATCTTCCTACCAGTTGTTTATAAAAAAAATATATATTGTATTCGATATTTTACATGACTGTACAGTCCTCTAAGCCGAGCAGAACTGTCTTTTTACTAGGATCTAAGTTAGTGTTCAGGTGTCGTATGAACGAATCTGCACTAAAACTAAATTTAGATTCACATCGTACATGCATGATTAGTTATCAAAAGTACGGTTGATATTCAAATGCATTCTTTTTCTTATTCCGTGATATTTTGTTATTATTTTGATGCTGCATTAACAAATATAAGTGTATATGCAGTGAAAACACCAAAAATAAACAACATTTGTGAAAGACACCTATAAACATAGCATAGACTGTTAGATGCGCATAATATCACTGTAATGGTGACACTAGTATTATTGGTGACACTAGTATTTTCATTTCAAATATTAATTATAGATGGTTGTGTTGATTGATTCTTCAATTTAATCTAAACGTGTAAATGATTAAAATGTATACATTAATTGCACATGGCATGCATATGATCATGTTATTGTTTAAGTAAGTCTATATATGTAAATTAAGTGCAGGCACCTTAATGAATGTAAAAAATGTATAATCTTTATAATGAAATCCAATAATAAAGAAACGAAACAGCATATTTAACACGTATATTTTGTCAACTTGCTGACAGAATCGCCTTGTTCAATGTTTAACAGTATCGTAGAAGTTTGACGTTCGACGTCTTAACCAGACATAAACTTTTCCCTGACTAAACAGACTCTTAAAATCCGTATATTGAAGGTTGGTTCAACATTTTTAATGCTGCAAAGCACAAACGCAGGCAAACACCATCGACGTTGTAAATATATCACTTACAAATGTTCAAATTAAACCAAAAATGTATAACTTCAAAATAGATACTCGTTTATTATTTTTTGTACAATATCTCAATTTCGTTCATTCACATGATACTTCATACAAATAATCCGAAATCAAGTAGTAAATCACATGATCATGACGACTTTACGTAAAACCGTCCACTATTGATGCGTATTGTGGGCATGCTATATTTCATCATTTCTCGTCTTTAAAGTTGTCGCGTTATAATAAGGCATTTTATGTAAACTGTGTCTGCCTGAGCAAATTGAATAAGGGATTGTCATGTTCCTAATTAATAATAATTTAAATACACCAAATAGACCAAAGCAGATATATAATTTTTGAAAATGCTGGTTTCACAAATATTTATTGAAAAACATTTCTACTTTGTTTTATTAAATAATACACCGGTTCCGTTTTCAGTTTGATTAAGAAACTTCCAATTTCTTCATTAAATTTTAAATTGAAATAAAAAAGGTATTATATATCTATGAAAAACATTATGTTTTCGTTTGATATTAAACATTTTAATTGCAAAACATAATGAGCTGGTTCCTTATTCAAATCGAATAAAGAACTGGCGTTCGCGAAATTAACGACTAAATAAAAATGCGCTAAAGAGATTAATAAATCAACGAAATTCATTTTGATTTATAGCTTTGGTATCAAACATAATTATTGCAGTGCATTTCGACTTGTTTTATTTAATGATACACCTGTTCTTTAGTTTTAACTGCTTCCTTATTCCTTATTTAAATCGAATAAGGAGCTTGCATTCTCTTACTTAAAAAGTAAAGTGAAATGAAACAAAGAGTACTTCATATGAATCATCGTTTATGGAGTTTTGGATACTATACATATGTATTGCAATTCATTTCAATTTAGTATTTGATATTCAAGTTCCTATACGGATATATTTTTCGGACTTTTACAAACATATGAAGAAACCACAATATGTGAGCGCGTTTGAGCACAGCTTTTGTTTAATAAATAAAAATTTAAAATATAGTGGCACTTCGACGAGACTTTCCAGTCTACTAGAGGCACCTTGGCAGCTGCTTCCGGCGGAGTCTCGCCTTAACGGTTGTAGAAAACCGTGTTTTTTTTATTATTTTCATTAGAAAAAGCCCTCTCGCCAGCTGTCAATCAAACTAACTGATCAGCAAAGCAGGTACAGCTTTCAATATCGCCGCCATTTTACCGACAAACAAAGAAATGAAAAGAGTGTTTGAGCAGATGATTAGGCGAAATTGTTGAAATACATGTAGTTCAACATGCTCGATACAACCAGAATAATCCGTTGGCAGTCCCTTCCATAAACCTATAAATTATGCGATTCGCCCATACTTAGTATAAATAAAGTCAATTAGGAAAGTAAACACTACCTTGCGTTTGCTTGTCCATCATATGTGAAACGTATATTTAATGTTAAACTTCAAAATTTCTGAAAGGGGCCTTTTCACGCTTTGGTAAATTGACAAAATAAAAAAAATCAGAATCGCAAATTTTCGTTGTAGTTATATTTGTGAGTAAACAGTAATACTGAACATTTACCATGTTCTAAAATATCCATTATATGCATCTTTTGACGATTTAAAAACCTTAAAATTATAAAGCGTTGCAAGGCGATACTATTGAATACTTTGGAGATTTATGTTGTTGTCGTTATATTTTGTTTTACTACGAGGATTGCTTATATAAAATATCAATACATTAATGATTGTTTGAGCACGGATGTCCGAGTGGTCTAAACGATAGACTTTTACTCAAGTGGTTAGTGGTTTGAGCCTTGTTGGTGTTACTTTTTTTCTTTCTTTAATTGTATTTTTGCTTTTCATTTTGTGGAGCTTTGAATATCCAATGTTTACATTTTTCGATATAAAGCATATAATGACAAACTTCAATAAATGCCAAAATCTGTGAAAAGGTCCCTTTTAACATAGATGTGAAAAACAGTCGTTTGGAAACAATTGACGTATATATTTAAGTGCAATAATTCACAATTCAATTTTGTTTGCAATAACGATGAAGCCTTATGCTTTGATAAATTTATTCTTTATTAAAGTCTCTTCCAATATAATACAATTTTCACAATGTTCAATGCAAATTAAAAGCATTATCATAACATTGATCATTTAATTTATGAATTATTAGTGACATTTTACTTCAGAAAACTATCATTTTTACATTATAAAAGTTATAAAAGTTAGATTACCACCCTTAACCTTATCTAAAAAATACCATAAAATTTTCATTAAAAAAAACCTGAAATTTGTATATAGTGGCACTAGCGCGCAAGATAATAAATGTCTAAAAGAACCTTAATCAGCCATGGTCAGAATATGAGTGAACTGGTTAATGGTGATAATTTAATCTTGAATAAATGTCACAATAACCTTTTAAAATCATATTTCAATATTGTACAATAAAGCTCCTATTTCTATTAAAAATATAACTGTTCCTTTTAATCAGATAATGCCACTGATCTTAATGCCAATTAACAGTGCATATTTACACTATAGTGTGAGTATTTATCAATATTTGTGAGTATTAATCAACAGATTCACATACATGTATTTCCAACAGGGTAAGCCAGTATTATTAAACATATGGACTATTTTGATTTATTATTGGTTTTGGCCCAAATAATATAAATGTGTTATGTCTTACCTAAATATTTGACTCTAAGCAAACTTAATCTACACTCTGAAATATGTTAGCCCATAGCTCACCCTATAAAATATACATGTAAAGTATCCATAACTCTTATTTTTTACATTGTTAAAACATTTAAAACATAATAATAAAATAACTAAATATTGAACATATATTTTGCACGTTTATCTAGTATAAGGTAGCAGGATTTTTGCAGCTTCTCTAAAAATATTTAAATTGGAAAGAATGAAATTGTGCTTGTTGCAATCACTGAAATTTTGAACCCCTTTATGTAGCTGACTAGCTTTTAAAAACAAAGAATAACTATGCCATCAGCATACATCAATATACACAGATGTTTACTCTTTTCTATACCTAAACCTAGTGCATTTAAATTAACAGCAAGATAATTGATAAAGCAGTTGAAAAGTATAGGCGATAAAATACAGCCCTGACGCAATCCTACCTCAACAGTAAACCCCTCAGATATAAAACCATTTATTCTAATGCAAGACTGAACATTTGAATAAAGTGACATAATAGCTTTAAACATTTTATTATTTACCCCCATCTCAGCAATACGGTTTCACAAAATGGATCGGTCAATTTTATTGTACGCATTCTGAAAGTCTATACATGCAGCAACAGTTGGCTTTCGTTTCTTCAGACGGGTATCTATAATGGATGTTTAACTATGTTAAACTAGCCAGATGATCACTCGTACTTCTCCCTTTTCTAAAACCGTTTTGCTCATCCTGGAGTATATAACTATTTTCAAGCCGCGTTGAAATTCTGTTATTCATAATTGAACAATATAATATATACATAGTGGGGGCCAGAGTTATCACCCTGTGTGACCTAGGGTCTCTAGGATCCAACATATTTGACTTTGGTATTGGGTTAATAATCCCTTTTCCCCAATCAGTTGGAACTTTTCCAGTCTCAAAACAAACATTAACTAATTTATGTAAAAAAAAACACAAACAATTTATATTTCTAAAAAAATCATATTATCTAAGCCACAGCCTTTATTTCTACCAGTTTTCTTATATAGCTTGTTTTACTTCAAGGATTAATATATTATAATTAAACTCTTGTGCATGTAACCCTTGAGGAGATTCAACCCTAATATTATCATCGTTCTGTCTTGTACTCTGATCTTGATAAAATAGACTCTCAAAGGACTGTTTCCAGTGATCAAGAACAATATACACCAATCTGCAACGATTAAATAATTCAAGCTGTTCCAATTCATCTTTGTCAATTATGGTTAATAAATGGTGATGATGATGCAAATGCAGTTACTTATCTCGTGTCATAAGAACACATATAACGAATTACTGTTTTGCACATGTGTCACTTTCGCATTGTCACACATACATCAGAAAGATCTAGTGACTACCTATTGGTTGACAGCTGGATAGACTCCAAGTTTTGTAAATGCATTATAGCAATAAATCAAAGCAAGTATTTGTCGCATTGGAAAAATACTGATAAATCATGATAATGTATACATGCAGATCAAACAATAAGGTGTATTTGAATATTAGAGCAATTATGTAATAAAGAAGGCTGTGAGCCATGTTTGTAAAAAGATATTAAATATCCGGTGCATGCGTCCATTGTCGTTACAATGCTGAGGTGTCATTACCAACTAAAGTAAACATAATATTTAATATCTTTTAACAAATGTGTTCTAGTTTTAGTTCTGCTACAGATTTTGGTCAGCAAGGCTGATATCATTCGCAGCAGGAATGTCCGCAACAGGCGGGATGACAATGGGATTTCCGTAAGGCCTGTAACTATTATACGCTGATAGACAAGCGTATCTGTCTTCATCAGTTCCAGTAGGTTCATTTTCAAGGGCGGTTGCATTTCGATGATTCGACAAAGAAGACGTAAGGGATTATGTCCGGACGCATGGGACCGATTTTCGGACAGGTTATCAGACAGAGTAGACACTTTAAGCGATAGAAGAGGGAGATTTGATAGGGTCGATAGAGCTGATAACAGTCCGGATAGATTAACGGAATGCGCAACAAACGATATGACCAGAATATTTGGTTGACGAAGTAATCAAATAACGAACATATGGGATATAATCTCCAACATAGTAAATTCGCGTTTAGAATTGCGGATATGTATGCCACTCAGGTGGATTTAGCTATAAACCAGCGGGCAGAATATCAGATGCAGTAGACACTCTTTTTGAGAGGTACCCCGATGGACTTTGAATTATTCGAAACCGTTAGAATGGGCTATCTGTGACCAGCGGCAATAGAATGGATGGGTATTCCGACCAACTTTTGTCAACAGGATGAACATAATCGATGACCGATCGGACAGAATACGGGATGCTTTGAATCCAACAGTGAACCACTCTGCTAACAGAGATATGAAAAACACACGCCGATACTCATCTGCTCGAAACAGATTTGATCATTAACTCGAATACATCAGTGATCGAGTTGAAAATATGTGTGATATAGCAAGGGATCAAATAGCTAATTGTCTGGACTACATTGACCATTGAGTTGAAAACGCGAATGAAAGAGCGTGACATAGATTTGGCAAAAAGCGTGATTATGAGCGCGATCGGTTCGAAAACAGATATTACAATTTCAGCGTCAGTTTTGACAACAATTTTGAGATGTCATTTGACAACAGAGTTGACCGTCTAAATGATCGATTGGATAATCTGTTAGATTATTTCAGCGACAGATTTAGCAATACAATTGATTATCAGCTTGATAATTGAAGTGATAACGCAAGAAGTCAACTCAACCAATTTTGACGCAGAAGTTAGACAGGTGGTTTTCAATCACATTCGAACTGACATTTTTTATCCCGGGTATAATAAGAGAATTTAAGTAAGTGATTTTCAGAACAAAGAATGAACTAGTTCTTAAAATTGAATACATGAAATTGTTCTTAAACAGTCTTGTAGATATATCGGATGGGTTCTGAAACCTGCATGTTGTCACAAAGTATGATTATAGAGCATGATACATGTACGCCAATCCATTGGCAGCTCATACAGAAAGAAATAGACACATAGTTACTAGTAACATAACGTTGCATTAAATTTGCAAAATACTGGATTATTTTTTTTGCGAGTTGTTTTCTTTGTCGTGCCTCTACATCTGAGTTCTGAATGCTTAAATACTTATACGTGTTGTTTGCATTAATTCGTATCTAATTGTAAAGCATTTCGACTCAAACATTCACCAGTTGTATACCATTTCGGTTGCATATAAAACGAGTTGAATATTTCAAAACATATCATTACTATTCTAGTCATACATTATGAATATTTAGGTCATCGATACTGAACAAACATACACAAATTCATGAAACAGATATACCACATGTTTTCAAGCAGAATTAATATATGCATATGTTCGTATTTATGTTTTTATGGAATTAAGAACCACGACGATTTATTGGTATACATTTGAGAAAATAAATTCTGATTATATAATTATTGATTTGATATATGGATAACGGAATTAAAACATACATGCCAGATCTCGACGGGACCGCGATTTGGGTGATTGTCCCGGCGTCCCGATATAAGACAATTTGTGCCGATATTGGTTTAAACCGTCTATAGGTTCAGAAAAAAATAGCAATTCAAGCTATATAAAGTACGGTAAGCTAAATGAATAAAACAACAAGTAGA
This sequence comes from Dreissena polymorpha, assembly GCF_020536995.1. Lineage (NCBI taxonomy): Eukaryota > Metazoa > Mollusca > Bivalvia > Myida > Dreissenidae > Dreissena > Dreissena polymorpha. Next base: position 95,747,735 of record NC_068355.1, on the reverse strand, counting down.
CTTATCAACTATGCAAAAATTAAATTTAAGAAAGCTTAACTGAAACATAATTTTGGTACGTATATTAATTCGGTAACTTGAAACGAATGTAGTTATCATTTTAAGTCCCCAGTATTTAATGCTCAATGGCATGAACATTAAATAAATATTAGCTTCTAAAATACAAACTGCAGTTAATTTCATGTTCAATGCAAGTGCTTTCGTTCCAAAGAATTATTTTATGTGTATTTTACTCATTTCATATCTCAAATATAGATGTGGTCTGGTAACATTGTATCTTGTTAAATCTATGTTGCCAGACCACATCTAGCGTTCAAATTGTGGCTATTGCTTTAAGGAACATATTGCATAACTCTGAA